>NW_027011909.1:0-21671 GCF_036934945.1 Oncorhynchus masou masou | reverse complement strand
GCTCCTCCTCATCGTCATCACAAGGTTTCTCAGCTCGTAAGCTAGTGAAAACAACTCTATTCAAATATATAGCAATCAGTTGCAGCAGCGTTGCTGTATAAACACACACAGATTATTTGAATACAATCCTACAGAAGGAATTTGAAGCTGGGTATTAGGTCGTGACCTCACTCTCCAAGGTGTTTCAGGGAGAGGTGGGATATGAAGCTGGGTATTAGGTCGTGACCTCACTCTCCAAGGTGTTTCAGGGAAGGTGGGATATGAAACTGGGTATTAGGTCGTGACCTCACTCTCCAAGGTGTTTCAGGGAGAGGTGGGATATGAAGCTGGGTATTAGGTCGTGACCTCACTCTCCAAGGTGTTTCAGGGAGAGGTGGGATATGAAGCTGGGTATTAGGTCGTGACCTCACTCTCCAAGGTGTTTCAGGGAGAGGTGGGATATGAAGCTGGGTATTAGGTCGTGACCTCACTCTCCAAGGTGTTTCAGGGAGAAGTGGGATATGCAAAGAAACACATATTATTGGTACACACTTGTACATGTATGGAATAGGACAAATACAAGCTCCCAACAAATGGTAATTATTAGGATAGCATCCTACATATTTTGATAAACACTGTGTGAGAGTATACTAACTAGCAACTTCATGTCTACTTGATCGGCACCCTCGGTTGCATCCCTATATAGTGCCCTATGGGAAGTACAGTAGTAAACTACATAGGGAATAGGGTTTACTTTGGGATGCATACCTTCTATTTGCTTTCCTGGGAAGGTGTTGGATGAGGATGGAGGATGTCTTTTAGATGATGTGATAAATGCCAGCCCGATATAGCCCCAGGCAGGCAGGCAGCCATTTTTCCCTTTTGAGTTTTAATGTGGAGCCTTAAGTGTAGATGAAACTTGGACCACGGTTGTGTCCCGAAATTGGCATCGTATGTCTCCCTCCTCTCCTGGCTATGTTCCTCAGTGTTAGGATTATGTCTTGTTACCTTGTTGCTTCAGAGACAGATTGATGCAGCACCGTATGGGCCCGCCCATACCTCCTCTCCTTCCCATACCTCCTCCCCTCCCTCCTCTCCTCCCATACCTCCTCCCCTCCCTCATCTTCTCCCTACCTCCTCCTCCCCTCCCTCCTCTCCTCCCATACCTCCTCCCCTCCCTCCCCTCCTCCCATACCTCTTCCCCTCCCTCCTCTCCTCCCATACCTCCTCCCCCTCCCTCCTCTCCTCCCTACCTCCTCCTCCTCTCCTCCCATACCTCCTCCCCTCCCTCCTCTCCTCCCTACCTCCTCCTCCTCTCCTTCCATACCTCCTCCCCTCCCTCCTCTCCTCCCATACCTCCTCCCCTCCCTCATCTTCTCCCTACCTCCTCCTCCCCTCCCTCCTCTCCTCCCATACCTCCTCCCCCTCCCTCCTCTCCTCCCATACCTCCTCCCCTCCCTCCTCTCCTCCCATACCTCCTCCCCTCCCTCCTCTCCTCCCATACCTCTTCCCCCCTCCTCTCCTCCCATACCTCCTCCCCTCCCTCCTCTCCTCCCTACCTCCTCCTCCTCTCCTCCCATACCTCCTCCCCTCCATCCTCTATACCCTATATACCATATATACCATATATACATGGGACTGTTCACTAGGCTGGGGCCGTATACCCTATATACCATATATACCTGGGACTGGTCACTAGGCTGGGGCCGTATACCCTATATACCATATATACCATATATACCTGGGACTGGTCACTAGGCTGGGGCCGTATACCCTATATACCATATATACCATATATACCTGGGACTGGTCACTAGGCTGGGGCCGTATACCCTATATACCATATATACCATATATACCTGGGACTGTTCACTAGGCTGGGGCCGTATACCATATATACCTGGGACTGTTCACTAGGCTGGGGCCGAATACCATATATACCATATATACCTGGGACTGTTCACTAGGCTGGGGCCGAATACCATATATACCTGGGACTGTTCACTAGGCTGGGGCCGAATACCATATATACCATATATACCTGGGACTGGTCACTAGGCTGGGGCCGTATACCATATATACCATATATACCTGGGACTGTTCACTAGGCTGGGGCCGTATACCATATATACCTGGGACTGTTCACTAGGCTGGGGCCGAATACCATATATACCTGGGACTGTTCACTAGGCTGGGGCAGTATACCCTATATACCATATATACCTGGGACTGTTCACTAGGCTGGGGCCGTATACCCTATATACCATATATACCTGGGACTGTTCACTAGGCTGGGGCCGTATACCCTATATACCATATATACCATATATACCTGGGACTGTTCACTAGGCTGGGGCCGTATACCCTATATACCATATATACCATATATACCTGGGACTGTTCACTAGGCTGGGGCCGTATACCCTATATACCATATATACCTGGGACTGTTCACTAGGCTGGGGCAGTATACCCTATATACCATATATACCTGGGACTGTTCACTAGGCTGGGGCAGTATACCCTATATACCATATATACCTGGGACTGTTCACTAGGCTGGGGCAGTATACCCTATATACCATATATACCTGGGACTGTTCACTAGGCTGGGGCAGTATACCCTATATACCATATATACCTGGGACTGTTCACTAGGCTGGGGCAGTATACCCTATATACCCTATATACCATATATACCTGGGACTGTTCACTAGGCTGGGGCAGTATACCCTATATACCATATATACCTGGGACTGTTCACTAGGCTGGGGCCGTATACCCTATATACCATATATACCTGGGACTGTTCACTAGGCTGGGGCCGTATACCCTATATACCATATATACCTGGGACTGTTCACTAGGCTGGGGCAGTATACCCTATATACCATATATACCTGGGACTGTTCACTAGGCTGGGGCAGTATACCCTATATACCATATATACCTGGGACTGTTCACTAGGCTGGGGCCGTATACCCTATATACCATATATACCTGGGACTGTTCACTAGGCTGGGGCAGTATACCCTATATACCATATATACCTGGGACTGTTCACTAGGCTGGGGCAGTATACCCTATATACCATATATACCTGGGACTGTTCACTAGGCTGGGGCAGTATACCCTATATACCATATATACCTGGGACTGTTCACTAGGCTGGGGCAGTATACCCTATATACCCTATATACCATATATACCTGGGACTGTTCACTAGGCTGGGGCCGTATACCCTATATACCATATATACCTGGGACTGTTCACTAGGCTGGGGCAGTATACCCTATATACCATATATACCTGGGACTGTTCACTAGGCTGGGGCAGTATACCCTATATACCCTATATACCATATATACCTGGGACTGTTCACTAGGCTGGGGCCGTATACCCTATATACCATATATACCATATATACCTGGGACTGTTCACTAGGCTGGGGCAGTATACCCTATATACCATATATACCTGGGACTGTTCACTAGGCTGGGGCAGTATACCCTATATACCATATATACCTGGGACTGTTCACTAGGCTGGGGCAGTATACCCTATATACCCTATATACCATATATACCTGGGACTGTTCACTAGGCTGGGGCCGAATACCATATATACCTGGGACTGTTCACTAGGCTGGGGCCGTATACCCTATATACCATATATACCTGGGACTGTTCACTAGGCTGGGGCACGTATACCCTATATACCATATATACCTGGGACTGTTCACTAGGCTGGGGCAGTATACCCTATATACCATATATACCTGGGACTGTTCACTAGGCTGGGGCAGTATACCCTATATACCCTATATACCATATATACCTGGGACTGTTCACTAGGCTGGGGCAGTATACCCTATATACCATATATACCATATATACCTGGGACTGTTCACTAGGCTGGGGCAGTATACCCTATACTATATCCATATATACCTGGGACTGTTCACTAGGCTGGGGCAGTATTTACCCTATATACCATATATACCTGGGACTGTTCACTAGGCTGGGGCAGTATACCCTATATACCATAACTACCTGGGACTGTTCACTAGGCTGAGACAGTATACCCTATATACCATATATACCTGGGACTGTTCACTAGGCTGGGGCAGTATACCTATGCCATATATACCTGGGACTGTTCACTAGGCTGGGGCAGTATACCCATATGCCATATATACCTGGGACTGTTCACTAGGCTGGGGCAGTATACCATATATACCATATATACCTGGGACTGTTCACTAGGCTGGGGCAGTATACCCTATATACCATATATACCTGGGACTGTTCACTAGGCTGGGGCAGTATACCCTATATACCATATATACCTGGGACTGTTCACTAGGCTGGGGCAGTATACCCTATATACCCTATATACCTGGGACTGTTCACTAGGCTGGGGCAGTATACCCTATATACCATATATACCTGGGACTGTTCACTAGGCTGGGGCAGTATACCCTATATACCATATATACCTGGGACTGTTCACTAGGCTGGGGCAGTATACCCTATATACCATATATACCTGGGACTGTTCACTAGGCTGGGGCCGTATACCCTATATACCATATATGCCTGGGACTGTTCACTAGGCTGGGGCAGTATGCCCGTATACCATATATACCTGGGACTGTTCACTAGGCTGGGGCAGTATACCCTATATACCATATATACCTGGGACTGTTCACTAGGCTGGGGCAGTATACCCTATATACCATATACCTGGGACTGTTCACTAGGCTGGGGGCAGTATACCCTATATACCATATATACCTGGGACTGTTCACTAGGCTGGGGCCGTATACCATATATACCTGGGACTGTTCACTAGGCTGGGGCCGTATACCCTATATACCATATATACCTGGGACTGTTCACTAGGCTGGGGCCGTATACCATATATACCTGGGACTGTTCACTAGGCTGGGGCAGTATACCTATATACCATATATACCATATATACCTGGGACTGTTCACTAGGCTGGGGGCAGTATACCCTATATACCATATATACCTGGGACTGTTCACTAGGCTGGGGCAGTATACCCTATATACCATATATACCTGGGACTGTTCACTAGGCTGGGGCAGTATACCCTATATACCATATATACCTGGGACTGTTCACTAGGCTGGGGCAGTATACCCTATATACCATATATACCTGGGACTGTTCACTAGGCTGGGGCCGTATACCCTATATACCATATATACCTGGGACTGTTCACTAGGCTGGGGCCGTATACCCTATATACCATATATACCTGGGACTGTTCACTAGGCTGGGGCAGTATACCCTATATACCATATATACCTGGGACTGTTCACTAGGCTGGGGCAGTATACCCTATATACCATATATACCTGGGACTGTTCACTAGGCTGGGGCAGTATACCATATATACCATATATACCTGGGACTGTTCACTAGGCTGGGGCCGTATACCATATATACCTGGGACTGTTCACTAGGCTGGGGCCATATACCCTATATACCATATATACCTGGGACTGTTCACTAGGCTGGGGCAGTATACCCTATACCATATATACCTGGGACTGTTCACTAGGCTGGGGCAGTATACCCTATATACCATATATACCTGGGACTGTTCACTAGGCTGGGCAGTATACCCTATATACCATATATACCTGGGACTGTTCACTAGGCTGGGGCAGTATACCCTATATACCATATATACCTGGGACTGTTCACTAGGCTGGGGCAGTATACCCTATATACCATATATACCTGGGACTGTTCACTAGGCTGGGGCAGTATACCCTATATACCATATATACCTGGGACTGTTCACTAGGCTGGGGCAGTATACCCTATATACCATATATACCTGGGACTGTTCACTAGGCTGGGGCAGTATACCCTATATACCCTATATACCTGGGACTGTTCACTAGGCTGGGGCAGTATACCCTATATACCATATATACCTGGGACTGTTCACTAGGCTGGGGCAGTATACCCTATATACCATATATACCTGGGACTGTTCACTAGGCTGGGGCAGTATACCCTATATACCATATATACCTGGGACTGTTCACTAGGCTGGGGCAGTATACCCTATATACCATATATACCTGGGACTGTTCACTAGGCTGGGGCAGTATACCCTATATACCCTATATACCTGGGACTGTTCACTAGGCTGGGGCAGTATACCACCATATATACCTGGGACTGTTCACTAGGCTGGGGCAGTATACCCTATATACCATATATACCTGGGACTGTTCACTAGGCTGGGGCAGTATACCCTATACCATATATACCTGGGACTGTTCACTAGGCTGGGGCAGTATACCCTATATACCCTATATACCATATATACCTGGGACTGTTCACTAGGCTGGGGCAGTATGCCTATATACCATATATACCTGGGACTGTTCACTAGGCTGGGGCAGTATACCCTATATACCATATATACCTGGGACTGTTCACTAGGCTGGGGCAGTATACCATATATACCATATATACCTGGGACTGTTCACTAGGCTGGGGCAGTATACCCTATATACCTGGGACTGTTCACTAGGCTGGGGCAGTATACCCTATATACCATATATACCTGGGACTGTTCACTAGGCTGGGGCAGTATACCCTATATACCATATATACCTGGGACTGTTCACTAGGCTGGGGCAGTATACCCTATATACCATATATACCTGGGACTGTTCACTAGGCTGGGGCCGTATACCATATATACCATATATACCTGGGACTGTTCACTAGGCTGGGGCCGTATACCATATATACCATATATACCTGGGACTGTTCACTAGGCTGGGGCAGTATACCCTATATACCATATATACCTGGGACTGTTCACTAGGCTGGGGCAGTATACCCTATATACCATATATACCATATATACCTGGGACTGTTCACTAGGCTGGGACGTATACCCTATATACCATATATACCTGGGACTGTTCACTAGGCTGGGGCCGTATACCCTATATACCATATATACCTGGGACTGTTCACTAGGCTGGGGCAGTATACCCCCTATATACCATATATACCTGGGACTGTTCACTAGGCTGGGGCAGTATACCCTATATACCATATATACCATATATACCTGGGACTGTTCACTAGGCTGGGGCAGTATACCCTATATACCATATATACCATATATACCTGGGACTGTTCACTAGGCTGGGGCCGTATACCCTATATACCATATATACCTGGGACTGTTCACTAGGCTGGGGCCGTATACCATATATACCATATATACCTGGACTGTTCACTAGGCTGGGGCAGTATACCCTATATACCATATATACCTGGGACTGTTCACTAGGCTGGGGCCGTATACCCTATATACCATATATACCTGGGACTGTTCACTAGGCTGGGGCAGTATACCCTATATACCATATATACCTGGGACTGTTCACTAGGCTGGGGCAGTATACCCTATATACCATATATACCTGGGACTGTTCACTAGGCTGGGGCAGTATACCCTATATACCATATATACCTGGGACTGTTCACTAGGCTGGGGCAGTATACCCTATATACCATATATACCTGGGACTGTTCACTAGGCTGGGGCAGTATACCCTATATACCATATATACCATATATACCTGGGACTGTTCACTAGGCTGGGGCATTATACCATATATACCATATATACCTGGGACTGTTCACTAGGCTGGGGCAGTATACCCTATATACCTGGGACTGTTCACTAGGCCGGGGCAGTATACCATATATACCTGGGACTGTTCACTAGGCTGGGGCAGTATACCCTATATACCATATATACCTGGGACTGTTCACTAGGCTGGGGCCGTATACCCTATATACCATATATACCTGGGACTGTTCACTAGGCTGGGGCAGTATACCCTATATACCATATATACCTGGGACTGTTCACTAGGCTGGGGCCGTATACCCTATATACCCTATATACCATATATACCTGGGACTGTTCACTAGGCTGGGGCCGTATACCCTATATACCATATATACCTGGGACTGGTCACTAGGCTGGGGCAGTATACCCTATATACCCTATATACCATATATACCTGGGACTGTTCACTAGGCTGGGGCAGTATACCCTATATACCATATATACCTGGGACTGTTCACTAGGCTGGGGCCGTATACCTATATACCATATATACCTGGGACTGTTCACTAGGCTGGGGCAGTATACCCTATATACCATATATACCTGGGACTGTTCACTAGGCTGGGGCAGTATACCCTATATACCATATATACCTGGGACTGTTCACTAGGCTGGGGCAGTATACCTATATACCCTATATACCATATATACCTGGGACTGTTCACTAGGCTGGGGCAGTATACCCTATATACCATATATACCTGGGACTGTTCACTAGGCTGGGGCAGTATACCCTATATACCATATATACCTGGGACTGTTCACTAGGCTGGGGCAGTATACCCTATATACCATATATACCTGGGACTGTTCACTAGGCTGGGGCAGTATACCCTATATACCATATATACCAGGGACTGTTCACTAGGCTGGGGCCGTATACCCTATATACCATATGTACCTGGGACTGTTCACTAGGCTGGGGCAGTATACCATATATACCATATATACCTGGGACTGTTCACTAGGCTGGTGCAGTATACCCTATATACCATATATACCTGGGACTGTTCACTAGGCTGGGGCCGTATACCATATATACCTGGGACTGGTCACTAGGCTGGGGCAGTATACCATATATACCATATATACCTGGGACTGTTCACTAGGCTGGGGCAGTATACCATATATACCTGGGACTGTTCACTAGGGTCACTTTGGTCTCTCTGAAACATCATTATAGCACTAAGTACAGAGGAGATTTCATGGTTCACATAAACATCAGTGTGTTGTGAAGCCACAGTGGCAGACCAGCCTCTCCATCCATCACTCTTAATAGCCTGGCTCATAATGACTCTTCTGTCCTCATTATGACTCTACTCATCATTTTTGAATGATTATTATTATTTTACCTTTATTTAACTAGGCAAGTCAGTTAAGAACAAATTCTTATTTTCAATGACGGCCTACCGGGGAACAGTGGGGTTAACTGCCTTGTTCAGGGGCAGAATGACAGATTTGTACCCTGTCAGCTCGGGGATTCGACCTAGTAACCTTTCGTTTACTGGCACAACGCTATAACCACTAGGCTACGCTGACGCCCATGACGCTTCTCATAATGACTCTTTTCTTCTCATAATGATCTTCTCATAATGACTCTTTTCTTCTCATAATGATCTTCTCATAATGACTCTTTTCTTCTCATAATGACTCTTCTCATAATGACTCTTTTCTTCTCATAATGACTCTTCTCATAATGCCACATGCCAGACGACTGTTTTAGGTTGCGTTTAATCATCAGTGTGCAAACTTCCATCCATTATCCCTGCCTTATGAATGCATGTGTTGTGTATGATGTGTGCTGCTTGCCGTACGTTTGAATGTTGCTGTATCGAACCAACTCTGTGTTACGGGTGGTCACAGTGCTGAGGTAAGCCCTAGGTATCTGGTCCTCTAACAGGAGAGGTGAGGTGAGCCCTAGGTATCTTGTCCTCTAACAGGAGAGGTGAGGTGAGCCCTAGGTATCTTGTCCTCTAACAGGAGAGGTGAGGTGAGCCCTAGGTATCTTGTCCTCTAACAGGAGAGGTGAGGTGAGCCCTAGGTATCTTGTCCTCTAACAGGAGAGGTGAGGTGAGCCCTAGGTATCTTGTCCTCTAACAGGAGAGGTGAGGTGAGCCCTAGGTATCTTGTCCTCTAACAGGAGAGGTGAGGTGAGCCCTAGGTATCTTGTCCTCTAACAGGAGAGGTGAGGTGAGCCCTAGGTATCTTGTCCTCTAACAGGAGAGGTGAGGTGAGCCCTAGGTATCTTGTCCTCTAACAGGAGAGGTGAGGTGAGCCCTAGGTATCTTGTCCTCTAACAGGAGAGGTGAGGGAGAGGAGAAGTGAAGTAAGGTAGGACAGTTGAGGCAAGTTAAAGAGACGAGAGGGGACGAGAGGGGACGAGAGGGGACGAGAGGAGACGAGAGGGGACGAGAGGAGACGAGAGGGGACGAGAGGAGACGAGAGGGGACGAGAGGAGACGAGAGGAGACGAGAGGGGACGAGAGGGGACGAGAGGGGACGAGAGGGGACGAGAGGTACCGAGAGGAGACGAGAGGTACCGAGAGGGGACAGCTGCAGAGATCGGTTAGCTGCTCAGATAGTTGATGTTTAAAGTTAGTGAGGGAAATATAAGTCTCCAGCTTCAGCGATTTTGTATTTTTATTTTTTTATTTTTTTGCAATTAGTTCCAGTCACTGGCAGCAGAGAACTGGAAGGAAAGGTGGCCAAAGGAGGGATTGGCTTTGGGGATGATCAGTGAGATATACCTGCTGGAGCGCGTGCTACGGGTGGGTGCTGCTATGGTGACCAGTGAGCTGAGATAAGGCGGAGCTTTACCTAGCATAGACTTATAGATGGTCTGGTGTCGAATATGTAGCGATGGCCAGCCGACTAGAGCATAGAGGTCGCAGTGGTGGGTGGTATAAGGTGATTTGGTAACAGAACGGATGGCACTGTGATAGACTGCATCCATTTTGCTGAGTAGAGTATTGGAAGCTATTTTGTAGATGACATCGCCAAAGTCGAGGATCTGTAGGATAGTCAGTTTTACTAGGGTAAGTTTGTCGGCGTGAGTGAAGGAGGCTTTGTTGCAAAATAGGAAGCTGATTCTAGATTTGATTTTGGATTTGAGATGTTTAATATGAGTCTGGGAGGAGAGTTTATAGTCTAGCCAGACACCTAGGTATTTGCAGTTGTCCACATATTCTACGTCAGAACTGTCCAGGTTAGTGATGCTAGTCGGGCGGGCGGGTGCGGGCAGCGAACGGTTGAAAAGTATGCATTTGGTTTTTACTAGCGTTTAAGAGCAGTTGGAGGCCACGGAAGGAGTTTTGTATGGCATTGAAGCTCGTTTGGTGGTTAGTTAGCACAGTTTCCAAAGAAGGGCCAGAAGTATACAGAATGGTGCCGTCTGCATAGAGGTGTATTAGGGAATCACCCGCAGCAAGAGCAACATCATTGATATATACAGAGAAAATAGTCGGCCTGAGAATTGAACCCTGTCGTACCCCCTTAGAGACCGCCAGAAGTCCGGACAAAAGGCCCTCCGATTTGACACACTGAATTCTGTCTGCAAAGTAGCTGGTGAACCAGGCGAGGCAGTCATTAGAGAACCAAGGCTATTGAGGCTGCCGATAAGAATACGGTGATTGACAGAGTCGAAAGCCTTGGCCAGGTCGATGAAGACGGCTGCACAGTACTGTCTTTTATCGATGGCGGTTATGATATAGTTTAGTACCTTGAGCGTGGCTGAGGTGCACCAGTGACCGGCTCGGAAACCAGATTGCACAGCGGAGAAGGTACGGTGGGATTCAAATTGGTCAGTGATCTGTTTATTAACTTGGCTTTCGAAGACTTTAGAGAGGCAGGGAAGGATGGATATAGGTCTGTAACAGTTTGGGTCCAGGGTGTCTCCCCCTTTGAAGAGGGGTCTGTAGCAGTTTGGGTCTAGAGTAGAGGTCGACCGATTATGATTTTTCAACACCGATTATTGGAGGACCAAAAATCGGCCAATTTTATTATTTTTATTTGTAATAATGACAATTACAACAATACTGAATGAACACTTATTTTAACTTAATATAATACATCAATAATATCAATTTAGCCTCAAATAAATAATGAAACATGTTCAATTTGGTTTAAATAATGCAAAAACATCTTGGAGAATCTTGGAGAAGATTTTACCTTGTCAGCTCGGGATTCGTTCCAGCAACCTTTGCCCAACGCTCTAACCACCAGGCTACCACAGCATCCTGTCCCAGTGAGTGTTACTTCTACAGCAAGATGCCTCACGCTACAGAAACCGCAGACTGGATCCTGCCCCATCGGCAAGCCTTACCCAGAGTTCTGCTAGTGCCTCCTATCCGGATTTTTCTCTCAGGTGTTAGGTAATTGCCTCTCTTAACATTAGGCTTCACCTAGACTACATTTACATTTAAGTCATTTAGCAGACGCTCTTATCCAGAGCGGCTTACAAATTGGTGAATTCACCTTCTGACATCAGTGGAACAGCCACTTTACAATAGTGCATCTAAATCATTTAAGGGGGGTGAGAAGGATTGCTTTATCCTATCCTAGGTATTCCTTGAAGAGGTGGGGTTTCAGGTGTCTCCGGAAGGTGGTGATTGACTCCGCTGTCCTGGCGTCGTGAGGGAGTTTGTTCCACCATTGGGGGGCCAGAGCAGGCAGAGCAACTAAATCACTCTGCCTGATTTAAATGTGTTATAGGTTACTGATGCTATCTGTGGGAGGACCTACTTGTGAAACCGCTCAAGTCACTTTGTGTGTGTGTGTGTGTGTGCGTGCGTGTGTGCGTGTGTGCGTGTGTGCGTGTGTGCGTGTGTGTGTGCGTGTGCGTGTGTGTGCCTTCAGAACATTTCCAGTTTGTTTTAAGTCCACTCCACTGTGTTTTAGGGAAGCTAACATGTCACCTCTATTGACTTGAGTAATGGTGGTGTGTTATTTAGTTCTATCTGATCCATTATAAATAGTTAACTGACTTCTTCCCTCTGGCAGGATCCTAAGGCCTTTACACTGGCTGCTAGAGAGAGCATGCACGCTTTACTGTTGAACAAGGTTACTGCCAGAGGCCAGACGTGCCCTTCTCTCTCTCTCTCCCTCCCTCGGGGCATTCTTGTTGACATTTCTCTTCCACCCACCTGTAAAATGGCTGCTAACTCAGAGAGAACAGAGCACCTCTTCACGAGGCACTCCTCTCTGAGATCTACTGTGATGTAATCTAATCAGAGAAGAATGTGAGGCCCCAAATGGCACCCTATTCCCTATATAGTGCACTACTTTTGACCAGGGCACATAGGAAATAGGTTGCCACTTGGGATTCATGTTTGGAAGACGACATGCCTTACATCCTAATATAATTTCACCTTCCTGATTTCATGGCACTGTCAGACAGTTCAAGTACCCCCTGCCTCTCGTCATTGGTCATCTCCACCTCTCCCTGCTGTCCATCAACGCTGGCCCCGCCCCCTCAACCTGTTGTCCCATAATTAAGTTACTAGGTTGAAGGGTGAAGCCTGTGTTCCAAATGGCACCCTATTCCCTATATAGAGCACTACTTTTCACCATAGCCCATAAACTGGCCAAAAGTGGTGCACTACGTAGGGAATAGGGTGCCATTTGGGATGCAGATGAATACTGTTGGTAACAGCATGAAGGAGAGGAGCCTGTCTGTCTATCCATCTATCTATCCATCCATCCATCCATCCATCCCAGCAGAGAGACCAGAGGACATGTTGTACAGGAATGTCATCAGCACTGCAGCCCTCCCTCTCCTTGGTCTTTACTCTGCTAAGTGTTCACCACACACTGGCCATATGGCACGTTAGGCTTCCTCCTGGAGAAACAACATTTCCTGTCTCTGTGCGTGTGTCATCATACTTGGGTTACACTTCTTGCCTGTGTAACCAAATCCAGCTCTGAGTGGAGGAAGAACTAAGGGTGTGTGTGTAAGGGGAACAGGGCGTATGTGCGTGTGTGTGATTTAGGTAAAATCATAGCAGCTAATGGTGATTTATATAAAACCATAACAGTTGATAATGGTGATTTATATAAAACCATAACAGTTGATAATGGTGATTTATGTAAAACCATAACAGTTGATAATGGTGATTTAGGTATAAAACCATAACAGTTCATAATGGTGATTTAGGTATAAAACCATAACAGTTGGTAATGGTGATTTATATAAAACCATAACAGTTGATAATGGGGATTTATGTAAAACCATAACAGTTGATAATGGTGATTTATATAAAACCATAACAGTTGATAATGGTGATTTATATAAAACCATAACAGTTCATAATGGTGATTTATATAAAACCATAACAGTTGATAATGGTGATTTATATAAAACCATAACAGTTGATAATGGTGATTTAGGTATAAAACCATAACAGTTGATAATGGTGATTTATATAAAACCATAACAGTTGATAATGGTGATTTATATAAAACCATAACAGTTGATAATGGTGATTTATGTAAAACCATAACAGTTGATAATGGTGATTTAGGTATAAAACCATAACAGTTCATAATGGTGATTTAGGTATAAAACCATAACAGTTGGTAATGGTGATTTATATAAAACCATAACAGTTGATAATGGGGATTTATGTAAAACCATAACAGTTGATAATGGTGATTTATATAAAACCATAACAGTTGATAATGGTGATTTATATAAAACCATAACAGTTCATAATGGTGATTTATATAAAACCATAACAGTTGATAATGGTGATTTATATAAAACCATAACAGTTGATAATGGTGATTTAGGTATAAAACCATAACAGTTGATAATGGTGATTTATATAAAACCATAACAGTTGATAATGGTGATTTATATAAAACCATAACAGTTGATAATGGTGATTTATGTAAAATCATAACAGTTGATAATGGTGATTTATGTAAAACCATAACAGTTGATAATGGGGATTTATGTAAAACCATAACAGTTGATAATGGTGATTTAGGTATAAAACCATAACAGTTGATAATGGTGATTTATATAAAACCATAACAGTTGATAATGGTGAATTAGGTATAAAACCATAGAGCAGTGATGTTTAAGGGCTGTTGCTGGGCAACACGGACTTTCAACTCCCTCCAAAGATTTTCTATGGGGTTGAGATCTGGAGACTGGCTAGGCCACTCCAGGACCTTGAAATGCTTCTTATGAAGCCACTCCTTCGTTGTTGCGGTGTGTTTGGGATCATTGTCATGCTGAAAGACCCAGCCACGTTTCATCTTCAATGCCCTTGCTGATGGAAGGAGGTTTTCACTCAAAATCTCACGACACATGGCCCCATTCATTCTTTCCTTTACACGGATCAGTCGTCCCTTTGCATAAAAACAGCCTCAAAGCATGATGTTTCCACCCCCATGCTTCACAGTAGGTATGGTGTTCTTTGGATGCAACGCAGCATTATTTGTCCTCCAAACACGATGAGTTGAGTTTTTACCAAAAAGTTATATTTTGGTTTCATCTGACCATATGACATTCTCCCAACCTTCTTCTGGATCATCCAAATGCTCTCTAGCAAACTTCAGACGGGCCTGGACATGTACTGGCTTAAGCAGGGGGACACGTCTGGCACTGCAGGATTTGAGTCCCTGGCGGCGTAGTGTGCTACTTATGGTAGGCTTTGTTACTTTGGTCCCAGCTCTCTGCAGGTCATTGGCCCATAGGGTCCCCCGTGTGGTTCTGGGATTTTTGCTCACCGTTCTTGTGATCATTTTGACCCCACGGGGGTGAGATCTTGCGTGGAGCCCCAGATCGAGGGAGATTATCAGTGTTCTTGTATGTCTTCCATGTTCCTAATAATTGCTCCCACAGTTTATTAAAACCAAGCTGCTTACCTATTGCAGATTCAGTCTTCCCAGCCTGGTGCAGGTCTACAATTTTGTTTCTGGTGTCCTTTGACAGCTCTTGGTCTTGGCCATAGTGGAGTTTGGAGTGTGACTGTTTGAGGTTGTGGACAGGTGTCTTTTTATACTGATAACAAGTTCAAACAGGTGCCATTAATACAGGTAATGAGTGGAGGATAGAGGAGCCTCTTAAAGAAGAAGTTACAGGTCTGTGAGAGCCAGAAATCTTGCTTGTTGTGTAGGTGACCAAATACTTATTTTCCACCATAATTTGCTAATTAATTAATTAAAAATCCTACACTGTGATTTTCTGGATTTTTTTTCAAATTTTGTCTGTCTTCGTTGAAGCATACCTATGATGAAAATTACAGGCCTCTCATGTTTTTAAGTTGGGGAACTTGCACAATTGGTGGCTGACTAAATACTTTTTGCCTTACAGTATGTAAAACCATAACAGTTGATAATGGTGATTTAGGTCAATCAAGTGTTCTGCTTGTGTATGTTTGCACTCTCACCCAGGCTGGTATGTGGTAGTGCAGGTTGCTGTAGTACAGAAATTCCCTGAGTCCCACCCATCTTCCTCTTGCCCCTCCTCCTCCCTCCTCCCTCCTCCCTCCTCCTCCCTCCCTCCCCTCCTCCCTCCCTCCCTCCCTCCCCCTCCCTCCCTCCCTCCCTCCCTCCCCCCTCCCTCCCTCCCTCCCTCCCCTCCCTCCTCCCTCCCTCCTCCCTCCCTCCCTCCCTCCCTCTCTCAGTCCTGTTACAGTCCTGTACAGACATGATCAACTTTCTCTGTTGTGTCAACATGACCTGTAAGTATGTGGGGGGGGGGGTGTCAAAAAATGGAAAGTCATCCTGAAGGGCTGCAGTGGCCCATGGGTCTCCCCCCACCCCTCCTACTTGTGAGCAAAACATTTTAGTTCTGAATGGGGAAAATGAAGGTTTAGTTAATTTCCAGGAAATGCCATGAGCCATAGAGAAAATGTTGCAGTTTAAGGTTTGCTGAAATCCTACACATTTTGCCATGGGGTGAAGATAAAAATGTGCAGTTTTACAGATCAATTCCTGCGATACACATTTTGCCATAGGGTTTGCAGTTTTAAATATGATATCTGATGATCAATGGGGGCCACTGGTCGGTAATTCGCCCATGATTACTACAAGACCATGATTACGACAAGACCATGATTACGACAAGACCATGATTACGACAAGACCATGATTACGCGACAAGACCATGATTACGACAAGACCATGATTACTACAAGACCATGATTACTACAAGACCATGATTACGACAAAGACCATGATTACGACAAGACTATGATTACGACAAGACCATGATTACTACAAGACCATGATTACTACAAGACCATGATTACTACAAGACCATGATTACGACAAGACCATGATTACGACAAGACCATGATTACGACAAGACCATGATTACGACAAGACCATGATTACGACAAGACCATGATTACTACAAGACCATGATTACTACAAGACCATGATTACGACAAGACCATGATTACGACAAGACTATGATTACGACAAGACCATGATTACTACAAGACCATGATTACTACAAGACCATGATTACTACAAGACATGATTACGACAAGACCATGATTACGACAAGACCATGATTACGACAAGACCATGATTACGACAAGACCATGATTACTATAAGACCATGATTACTACAAGTTTAGATAGTTGGCCGCTAGAATAATTTACCAATCTAAAAAATGGTAGCTGACAGGCTGAGAAAGAGAAACTGCTGATACACAATCAAATTGATAAATGTCACCTTGGTGTATTCTACTATTCTAACTCTCAACAGTAAGTTGAGTCCCATACCCAGCCCTATCTCTCTCAACCTCAGCAGCCTCCCCTCTCCATCCCAGCCATATCTCTCTCAACCTCAGCAGCCTCCCATCTCCATCCCAGCCCTATCTCTCTCAACCTCAGCAGCCTCCCATCTCCATCCCAGCCCTACCTCTCTCAACCTCAGCAGCCTCCCCCTCTCCATCCCAGCCCTATCTCTCTCAACCTCAGCAGCCTCCCCTCTCCATCCCAGCCCTATCTCTCTCAACCTCAGCAGCCTCCCCCTCTCCATCCCAGCCCTATCTCTCAACCTCCAGCAGCCTCCCATCTCCATCCCAGCCCTATCTCTTCAACCTCAGCAGCCTCCCATCTCCAGCCCTATCTCAACCCAGCAGCCCCCTCTCCATCCCAGCCCTATCTCTCAACCCTCAGCAGCCTCCCCTCTCCATCCCAGCCCTATCTCTCTATCAACCTCAGCAGCCTCCCCCTCTCCATCCCAGCCCTATCTCTCTCAACCTCAGCAGCCTCCCATCTCCATCCCAGCCCTATCTCTCTCAACCTCAGCAGCCTCCCATCTCCATCCCAGCCCTATCTCTCTCAACCTCAGCAGCCTCCCATCTCATCCCAGCCCTATCTCTCAACCTCAGCAGCCTCCCCTCTCCATCCCAGCTATCTCTCAACCTCAGCAGCCTCTCATCTCCATCCCAGCCTCATTCTCTCAACCTCAGCAGCCTCCTCTCCATCCCAGCCCTATCTCTCTCAACCTCAGCAGCCTCCCATCTCATCCCAGCCCTATCTCTCTCAACCTCAGCAGCCTCATCTCCATCCCAGCCCTATCTTCCTCAACCTCAGCAGCCTTCCATCTCCATCCCAGCCCTATCTCTCTCAACCCTCAGCAGCCTCCCCCTCTCCATCCCAGCTATCTCTCATCCTCAGCAGCCTCATCTCCATCCCAGCCCTATCTCTCTCAACCTCAGCAGCCTCCCATCTCCATCCCAGCCCCATCTTCTCTCAACCTCAGCAGCCTCCCATTCTCCATCCCAGCTATCTTCTCAACCTCAGCAGCCTCCCACCTCCATCCCAGCCCTATCTCTCTCAACCTCAGCAGCCTTCCATCCCAGCCCTATCTCTCTCAACATCAGCCTCCCTTCCTCCATCCCAGCCCTATCTCTCTCTCAACCCTCAGCAGCCTCCCTCTCCATCCCAGCTATCTCTTCAACCTCAGCAGCCTCCCATCTCCATCCCAGCCCCATCTCTCTCA
This sequence comes from Oncorhynchus masou masou, assembly GCF_036934945.1. Classification (NCBI taxonomy): domain Eukaryota; kingdom Metazoa; phylum Chordata; class Actinopteri; order Salmoniformes; family Salmonidae; genus Oncorhynchus; species Oncorhynchus masou. The sequence goes on along the minus strand of NW_027011909.1, from coordinate 3,016 downwards.
ACTGTAGCCCCTCCTCCATCCCAGCCCTCATCTCTCAACCTCAGCAGCCTCCCCTCTCCATCCCAGCTATCTCTCTCAACCTCAGCAGCCTCCCATCTCCATCCCAGCCCTATCTCTCAACCTCAGCAGCCTCCCATCTCCATCCCAGCCCTATCTCTCTCAACTGTAGCAGCCTCCCATCTCCATCCCAGCTATCTCTCTCAACCTCAGCAGCCTTCCATCTCCATCCCAGCCCTATTCTCTTCAACAGCAGCCTCCTCTCCATCCCAGCCCTATCTCTCTCAACCTCAGCAGCCTCCTCTCCATCCCAGCCCTATCTCTCTCAACCTCAGCAGCCTCCCATCTCCATCCCAGCCCTATCTCTCAACCTCAGCAGCCTCCATCTCCATCCCAGCTATATCTCTCAACCTCAGCAGCCTCCCATCTCCATCCCAGCCCTATCCTCAACCTCAGCAGCCTCCCCTCTCCATCCCAGCCCTATCTCTCAACCTCAGCAGCCTCCCATCTCCATCCCAGCCCTATCTCTCTCAACCCTCAGCAGCCTCCCATCTCCATCCCAGCCCTATCTCTCTCAACCTCAGCAGCCTCCTCTCCATCCCAGCCCTATCTCTCAACCTCAGCAGCCTCCATCTCCATCCCAGCCCTATCTCAACCTCAGCCTCCCATCTCCATCCCAGGCCTATCCTTCAACCTCAGCAGCCTCCCCATCTCCATCCCAGCCCTATCTCTCTCAACCCCTGCCAGCAGCCTCCCATCTCATCCCAGCCCCATTCCTCTCAACCTCAGCAGCCTCCTCTCCATCCAGCGCCATCTCTCAACTCAGCAGCCTCCCATCTCCATCCCAGCCCTATCTCCCTTTCAACCTCAGCAGCCTCCTCTCCATCCCAGCCCCTATCTCTCTCAACCTCAGCAGCCTCCCATCTCATCCCAGCCCTATCTCTTCAACCTCAGCAGCCTCCCATCTCCATCCCAGCCCTGCATCTTCCCAACCCTCAGCAGCCTCATCTCATCCCAGCCCTATCTCTCTCAACCCTGTGCAGCCTCCCCTCTCCATCCCATTTCATCTCTCAACCTCAGCAGCCTCCCATCTCCATCCTAGCCCCATCTCTCAACCTCAGCAGCCTCCCATCTCCATCCCAGCCCTATCTCTCTCAACCTTCAGCAGCCTCCCATCTCCATCCCAGCTATCTCCTCTCAACCTCAGCAGCCTCCCACCTCCATCCCAGCCCTATCTCTCTCAACCTCAGCAGCCTCCCTCTCCATCCCAGCCCTATCTCTCTCAACCCTCAGCAGCCTCCCATCTCCATCCCAGCCCTATCTCTCTCAACCTCAGCAGCCTCCCACCTCCATCCCAGCCCTATCTCTCTCAACCTCAGCAGCCTCCACCTCCATCCCAGCCCTATTCTCTCAACCTCAGCAGCCTCCTCTCCATCCCAGCCCTATCTCTCTCAACCTCAGCAGCCTCCCCTCTCCATCCCAGCCCTATCTCTCTCAACCCTCAGCAGCCTCCCTCTCCATCCCAGCCCTATCTCTCTCAACCTCAGCAGCCTCCCCTCTCCATCCCAGCTATCTCTCTCCAACCTCAGCAGCCTCCCATCTCCATCCCAGCCCTATCTCTCTCAACCTCAGCAGCCTCCCCTCTCCATCCCAGCCCTATCCTCTCAACCTCAGCAGCCTCCCATCTCCATCCCAGCCCTATCTCTCTCAACCTCAGCAGCCTCCTCTCCATCCCAGCCCTATCTCTCTCAACCTCAGCAGCTCTCTCCATCCCAGCTATCTCTCTCAACCTCAGCAGCCTCCCATCTCCATCCCAGCCCTATCTCTTCAACCTCAGCAGCCTCCCATCTCCATCCCAGCTATCTCTCTCAACCTCAGCAGCCTTCCATCTCCATCCCAGCCCTATCTCTCTCAACCTCAGCAGCCTCCTATCTCCATCCCAGCCCTATCTCTCTCAACCTCAGCAGCCTCCCCTCTCCATCCCAGCCCTATCTCTCTCAACCTCAGCAGCCTCCCATCTCCATCCCAGCCCTATCTCTCTCAACCTCAGCAGCCTCCCATCTCCATCCCAGCTATCTCTCTCAACCTCAGCAGCCTCCCATCTCCATCCCAGCCCTATCTCTCTCTCAACCTCAGCAGCCTCCCCTCTCCATCCCAGCCCTATCTCTCTCAACCTCAGCAGCCTCCCATCTCCATCCCAGCCCTATCTCTCTCAACCTCAGCAGCCTCCCATCTCCATCCCAGCCCTATCTCTCTCAACCTCAGCAGCCCTCCTCTCCATCCCAGCCCTATCTCTCACTCAACTCAGCAGCCTCCCCTCTCCATCCCAGCCCTATTCTCTCAACCTCAGCAGCCTCCCATCTCCATCCCAGCCCTATCTCTCTCAACCTCAGCAGCCTCCCATCTCCATCCCAGCCCTATCTCTCTCAACCTCAGCAGCCTCCCATCTCCATCCCAGCCCTATCTCTCTCAACCTCAGCAGCCTCCCATCTCCATCCCAGCCCTATCTCTCTCAACCTCAGCAGCCTCCCCTCTCCATCCCAGCCCTATCTCTCTCAACCTCAGCAGCCTCCCCTCTCCATCCCAGCCCTATCTCTCTCAACCTCAGCAGCCTCCCTCTCCATCCCAGCCCTATCTCTCTCAACCTCAGCAGCCTCCCTCTCCATCCCAGCCCTATCTCTCTCAACCTCAGCAGCCTCCCATCTCCATCCCAGCCCTATCTCTCTCAACCTCAGCAGCCTCCCATCTCCATCCCAGCCCTATCTCTCTCAACCTCAGCAGCCTCCCATCTCCATCCCAGCCCTATCTCTCTCAACCTCAGCAGCCTCCCATCTCCATCCCAGCCCTATCTCTCTCAACCTCAGCAGCCTCCCATCTCCATCCCAGCCCTATCTCTCTCAACCTCAGCAGCCTCCCCTCTCCATCCCAGCCCTATCTCCTCTCAACCTCAAGCAGCCTCCCCATCTCCATCCCAGCCCTATCTCCCTCAGCCTCAGCAGCCTCCCATCTCCATCCCAGC
>NW_027011908.1:0-21681 GCF_036934945.1 Oncorhynchus masou masou | reverse complement strand
GTATTTATTTATTTATCTTGCTCCTTTGCACCCCAGGATCTGTACTTGCACATTCATCTTCTGCACATCTACCATTCCAGTGTTTAATTGCTACATTGTAATTACTTTGCCACCATGGCTTATTTATTGCCTTACCTCCCTTATCTTACCTCATCTGCACTCACTTTATATATACTTTTTTTCTACTGTATTATTGACTGTATGTTTTTGTTTATTCCATGTGTGACTCTGTGTTGTGCTATGTGTCGAATTGCTATGCTTTATCTTAGCCAGGTCGCAGTTGCAAATGAGAACTTGTTCTCAACTAGCCTACCTGGCTAAACAAAGGTGGGGGAAAAAATGATGACTATGTTACTTAGAAAAGTCCTGATCAAACTCAATGGAAAACAACTGTGCAATCATCGAGCTCTGTTAGATTTTCTTGTTTTTACCCATCAGTGTTGATCTTAAACCTGCGGCTTATACTAATTGTTGAGTTTTGTTCATATAGAAGCTACATGAAGAGCCCACATATGAATCTCACATTAAAACAACAACAGTTGTTCAGTTGATGTACTACCAGTGTATGAACAAGGAAGGCAGAGGATGGGAAGGAAAAAGGAGAGCTGAGAAGGGCTCCCGTCTCTTACATGAGCAACAACATTGACTGGTCAGCGGTGTCTGTTCAGACCCACAATGATCTGTTTGTTACTCAACAATCATGCTTAAGAAAAGTGTCTGGCATCACCAGAATACGTAATACAGTACACGTTCTGTATCTCAGCCTGTTATAACACTCTGGACATAAGCAGCAGAGGTAAGTCCCTCCTTGGCCCAAGAGAGGGAGAGGCCATGAGAAGGTTCCCTCATTAAGTATTTCTAGAACATTGTTACATTTTGAATACAGCGGTATAGGAATCTAGCCCATTTGAAGGACAGAGAGATGGTCAACAAGATTGAGTGAGAAAAATGTCACCGAAAAATGTCACCCAAAAACTGGGCCAGAGAAAGGGAGTGAAAGTCAGAGAATGGAATGAATGAAAGACAAAGAAAGATCCGTGCAGGAATTTGAGGGTTATAAGTCAGTGAAGGAAAGCAAGCTGTTTCTCAGAGAGAAGTAACTGTCCAACCATTGCTAGCCTCGGTCACAAGGACAACTTTTTCCTCTGTGGGCTGTGAGTGTTTTTAGAGGTGGTGAGAGGCATGTGGGCTTCTCTGTTTTACATTGCCAACCTGGGCACAAGGCTCTCCTTGTTTTTTGGATGGTCAGGCTGACGGTTCCACCCAAAATAAACACTCTGTCCTCAACCCACAAAGACACCTGCAATGTTTGGTTTAGGAATCCCACTTTTCAATGATGTAACAATTTAACTTCATATTTTCCAACCCGCCTACTGCAGGGTGGCAAAGTAGAGAGACCTCTCCACAGTGTGAATCGTTTTCCTGGTTTACAGTTTCAGTATCTACACCCTGGTTGGCAAGAAACTGAAGAGAAGACATAGCACATGATCTCTTGACTTCTCTCTTCCTTTCTTACTGTTCTCTGTGCACGGTGCGCAGTCACCATGGACCGGAGGGACATGGTCACACTTCCTGTTAAAATAGTCCCACAAACACCACTCTACAACCAGCAGAGTCACTGTAGGAATCCCCAAATGTCCACATACTTCCATTAAAACTTTATCCTAAATAAGCTGAAGGTCAGTATGACATAGTAAAAAGTTCATTGAGGACATTAACCTCATCATAGTGTTCATATAATGTAGCATAGCACCAGCCTCTTATATAATAATATAACTAACAGTGTGCTCTCCTACAGGTTCACTTACAATTGTAACCAGACAGTGATGTATCTGAGTTAAGTCCATAGACATATGGATAGATAGACATACATGCAGATATGTTATGTTTATACTGAACATAATTAATGTCTTTGTCTAGTCTATGTTGTACTAATGTTAGTCTCTCTGTATTCATGTTAGCCCACACCTTGGGGCAGGAATGACAGGGCGGCAAGGGTGCTCCTGAACATGAACCACTACGCCAATAAGAAGAGTGCAGCAGAGAGCATGCTGGACGTGGCATTACTCATGGCCAACGCCTCCCAGCTGAAGGCTGTCCTGGAGCAGGCCCAGGTTTCACCTTCTACAAACCTCTCATCACCCTCATCTCGATCTCCCTCATCCTGCAGGTCACAGTGGGCATCCTGCTCATCTTCATCGGTGGGTCTCACTTATTCTATTCAACTTTATTAATCCCCCAGGGGTAAATGAAGAAAGTACTCGACACTCTGTCTGGCTCTGGTGCTAACCAGCAACTGTTTGCTTCCCAATAATATTGCCTTACTACTGAAGAGTGAAGCATTCAATACTTCCCACAAATTTAAAAGCATTAGATTGGTGGAGGCATGAGCTAAGAGTTTCCATTATATTTCTTATCCCAGTCATTCCATTTTTTCTTTCAAATCAGTGAAGGGCAGTGCACACTTTGGGCGGGAGTGAGAGATATTTGGGATGTAGCCATAGATTGATGAGGCGTGGGGCCAGGGAGCGTAGAAATATAATGAATAGAACGGGTTTGGAACCTCTTATCCTGACAATTGTACTGGTAAACTCCTGGGTACACTGGTTGCCTGGTATTGTGATGCAATAATTTCCATGGTAATATAGCATGTTTATTCAAATTATGATGTGGCTCATGCAATGGAATGTATTTTTGTAATGTCAGTTGAGTTGATTCAACAAATCACAGCACTGATTGATGGGTACACTTCCTGCTTTGCTCTTATTGGTACACTCAAAATGGCTGCAGAATGGCTGCAGGTCCACCCATTATGCCATCATTGACTTGAATGGGGATACCCATTCTATTTCTGTGGCCAAGAGTTTATCCTGACCATGTGACCCGATGACATGGTCAGGAAAACTCCTGACATTAATGATGAGACATGAAAACTTGGATTATGGTACTATTGTTCCTCCTCAGCTCCAGGAACAGATCAACTCCCTGACCCTACTTTATGATTGAATCCCAACAAATATTATGGGCTCTATTTTAACAAACCTAATGCAATGGTAGATCTATACGCTGGCGGTAGCGCTGTATGTCCAGGGGTGTGTCAGAAATACTTTAGCTATTATTCCAGACGGAATTATGAGCTCAATAGCTGGTGGTGGCACGAAAGAGCTGAGTTTTGATGAATAAAGAAGTTATAGGTGTGACGGGCTTGGCCACTCACTGGCCAATCAACGTGTTCCTTGGCTTAATACAGTGTGCGTTTGTCCCAAGGTTTGTAGGTTATTGGCGGTCTTTGTGTTGTCATCAACTCCAGTTCGGCTGTGGGCAGGGAATATTCACTTCCTGGTCCAATGTGGATTGATACAACAGTTTATTAATAGCATAGGCTGCAATGTCGAGTAATACAACAGTAAAAAACGGTGTTAAGAGAGGTGCGGGGGCTACCTTAATCGACGTCATCTGCGCCAGGATAGGAGTTGTTGCTGGGGGCTAACTGCCTTGCTCAAGGAGCGAACAGCAGATTTTCCACATTGCCAGCTCAGGGATTCAACCAGCAACCTTTTCGGTTACTGGCCCAATGCTCTTAACCGCTAAGCTACATGCCTGGATACTTGAACAAGCAAAATGAAGTATGCAAGCAGGCATATGTGCAATGTTTTAGGATGTGCAGTAAATTTTAAATTCAAGGCTCTCTGACTAACAGACCATTTCAACACCTTTTATGGATAGGCTACTGTGAAAGGCCAGGATAAAAAGGCACAACACTTTGCTGTTGAACCAGTCTTAGTAACTTAGGCCTAGGGTAGGTAGCCTATGGAGAGCTCGGTATGAAACAGAAAACAAACAAAAAACTGTTTTTTTTTTAAACAACAACAATATTTCTAAATAGGATGGGGTCAGAAGCATGACATCATAAAATGCTTCTCTAGTTTCATGGCACTGTGTGCACATGTCGGCCTAAATGTCTTTATATGTATAACATTTGCAATACTATACAAGATACTAGGCTCCTGTTAATTGTATTGTTGCCTATGTGCGAGGCATTTAATTGGACGAGAGGCGGTCTTTGAAAAAGTAGGGATGGACAGCCTACTTGAAAAAGCAAATGAAGTATGCAGGTATGTGAATTGTGAATGAAAAAGCATGAGGGCAAAATAACAAAATATTTCAAAGCACTCTCGGTATACCATTTAAAACCCTGTTATTCATACCCTACTTGGCTAATGACCAGGATAAAAAGACCCATCTATGCGATGCTGCTAAATGAACCTTGATTAAGGGGGAGGGTAGGCTATGCTTGGTTTTTAATCAAATTAAATTAAATAGGGGAAACCAATCTTTTTTTAATGTTTCTAAGTGCAAAAGTGACAATGAGATTCACCTGCACAAAGGCACTCTCTGTTCTATGGGCATTGTGTGTCATGGCTGAGCTTCCGCTCCCAAAATCCATGCTATCATCAACTGTGTTACCATTAAGACCTGCGTTTTGTGGGTCTTTAACTTCCCACTAGCGCTGCATGAAATTGTCACTTTTGCACTTGTTTTTAAAGACACAACTCAAATATTGCCAGCCCTCGCACTTCAGCGCAAACGGGCTGATGTTAGACAGGTAAGTTGCCGAACCTAGAAAATGCCAATGTGCCAGATTTTACATGACGAAATTGCAAACTAACATGCTTTTTGACCTAGTGCCTCAACGCCAGACAAAAATAGAGCCATATGTGTGTCTGTCGGCCTGAGATTGGCTCTCTCAGCAAACACAATATTATCTGTGTACTGAGTGAAGCCTGGTCCATCACACCCCTGGCCATAATATCCTTATGTTCCCCTGCCAGGGGCTCCCATTGTGTGTGGGAAAAGTTCAGGAATGAGACCATTGGTGTGTTGTGTTTCTCCTCTGAGCTGGTTCAAATTAGGAATACTCAGCTTAATGTCCTGAGGGGGAATTGCTAATGTTACAGGAGTTGTGTCTGCACTGAGAGCATTTAAAAAATGCTCAACTAAACTGGGCCCTAACTAACTCTCACCTCAATCTCCACAACATATTAGCCATCTCCAGTGAGGAATATAATGAATGTCCTAGATAATAATTCACCTGAGGGTAGGAAATGTCAGAGGCTGTATCTTCATATCAGATGGTTCAATAATGATTAGCAAGACAATGCTGAATAAATGATGGTTAAAAAGCCAGGCGGGCCACCATGTGGTAGAGCTGAGTTCACTTGTCCAAACTTGTCTACTTGTCCAATTTTGTCTATGCCCTCAGTGATTACTTCAAAGGGAGAGGGGAAGAATGCACTTTTAAGGAATTCAAACAGTGCCCCCAGTCTTAGAAGCAACACTTGAAAACACTGGCATAGCTCCCTCTGTTGGTTGGATTGAGGACATGCTTGGAGACAGTAAATTAATCCTCAACATATTTTGGTGTCTCTCTCTTGTTCTGTAGTAAAGTGGAACGTGAATGATGAGAGCATGCACTTCAAGCTGAACATTATGGAGAATGTCACCACAGCACTCGTCTTCATCATTGTTGTAGTCAATGTCTTCATCACAGCATTTGGCGTCCAGAAGCCCAACACCAACTCCTAACTGCCCTCTCTCCTTACCCATGGTCATCAGCTAGTACACAGGTAAAGGCATTATACTTGTGTTATATGTACAATACGCATACTTTGGTAGTGTTTGGTAATCATACATGTATGAGAGTTGCATGTCAAATTCAGGTTACATGAGCTTTATAAATATAGTACATGACCAAAAGTATGTGGACAGCGGCTAGTCGAACATCTCATTCCAAAATCATGGGCATTAATATGGAGTTGGTCCCCCTTTACTGCTATAACAGCTTCCACTCTTCTGGGAACGCTTTCCACTAGATGAGGGAACTTTGCAGTGGGACTTGCTTCCATTTAGCCGCAAGAGCATTAGTGAGGTTGGGCAGTTTGGCCTGGCATGCAGTTGGCATTCCAAATCATCCCAAATGTGTTCGATGGAGTTGAGGTCAGGGCTCTGTGCAGGGCAGTTAGGTTCTTCCACACAGATCTCAACAAACCATTTCTGTATGGACGTCACTTTGTGCCGTGGGGCATTGTCATGCTGAAACAGGAAAGAGGCTTCATCAAACTGTTGCCACAAAGTTGGAAGCACAGAATCGTCTAGATTGTCATTTTATGCTCTAGCATTAAGATTTCCCTTCACTAGAACTAAGGAGCCTGAACCATGAAAAACAGCCACAGACCATTATTCCTCCTCCACCCAACTTTACAGTTGGCACTATCCATTGGAGCAGGAAGCATTCTCCTGGCATCCACTAAACCCAGACTCGTCCGTTGGGACTACCAGATGGTGAAGCGTGATTCATCACTCCAAACAACGCATTTACACTGCTCCAGAGTCTAATGGCGACGAGCTTAACACCACTCCAGCCGACGCTTGCATTACGCATGTTGATCTTAGCTTGTGTGCGGCTGCTCGGTCATAGAAACCCATTTCATGAAGTTCCCGACAAACAGTTATTGTGTTGACGTTGCTACCAGAGGCAATTTGGAACTCAGTAGTGAGTGTTGCAACCGAGGACAGACTATTTTTACACTCAACGCGTAAGTGGCCTACCACTTCGCAGCTGAGCCGTTGTTGCTCCTAAACGTTTCCACTTCACAATAACAGCACTTACAGTTGACCGGGGCAGCTATAGCAGGGTAGAAATTTTACAAACTGACTTGTTGGAAAGGTGGCATCTTATGAAGGTGCTACATTGAAAATCACTGAGCTCTTCAGTAAGGCCATTCTACTGCCAGTGTTTGTCTATGGAGATTGCATGACTGTGTGCTCGACATTTTACAACTGTCAACAATGTGTGGCTGAAATAGCCGAATCCACTAATTTGAAGCAGTGTCCACATACTTTTGTGTATATGTAGGTAGGCCTACTGTTACAGTTACAGTACTGTCACACATAGGTGAATCTTATATTAAATGTTTGATATTGGAATTACCTACCATAGCTGCAAAGCTGTACTAACCCAATTACTGCTACTTTACAGGCCAGAGAATTTCAGGGATCCAGTCTTCCATAGGCCTCAAGCCATCAGGTTCTCTGTTACGTCAAAGACAATGGATAGATCAACTCTACAGGACTCACACTGGCCTTTCATATCCACAGCCAGTCAACATTTCAGATTTCAGATTACAAACTCAGAGTTGACCATCTTTGTCTTTGGCTTTCCATATGAATTTCTCAGGATCTCAATCACATTCTCAGTTGCATTATCAAGATCAGAATTTGTCAACTTTGTCTTCCCCTGGTCATTTACCCTATTTCATGATGTTACGTCACACACTTCATCAGTTGCTATTTACATGCTGTGAGAACATTACATTGTTCAAATTAACAATGGCGTTCATTTATTGCCTTTTCAAATATCAAATCACATTTATTTATATAGCCCTTCGTACATCAGCTGATATCTCAAAGTGCTGCACAGAAACCCAGCCTAAAACCCCAAACAGCCAGCAATGCAGGTGTTGAAGCACGTTGGCTAGGAAAAACTCCATAGAAAGGTCAAAACCTAGGAAGAAACCTAGAGAGGAACCAGGCTATGAGGGGTGGCCAGTCCTCTTCTGGCTGTGCTGGGTGGAGATTATAACAGAACATGGCCAAGATGTTCAAATGTTCATAAATGACCAACATGGTAAAATAATAGGTCTGGGACAGGTAGCATGTCCGGTGAACAGGTCAGGATTCCATAGCTGCAGGCAGAACAGTTGAAGCTGGAGCAGCAGCACGGCCAGGTGGACTGGAGACAGCAAGGAGTCATCATTCCAGGTAGTCCTGAGGCATGGTCCTAGTGCTCAGGTCCTCCGAGAGAAAGAAAAAAATTAGAGAGAGCATACTTAAATTCACACAGGACACCGGATAAGACAGGAGAAGTACTCCAGATATAACAAACTGACCCTAGCCCCCCGACACATAAACTACTGCAGCATAAATACTGGAGGCTGAGACAGGAGGGGTCAGGAGACACTGTGGCACCATCTGATGATACCTCCGGACAGGGCCAAACAGGAAGGATATAACCCCACCCACTTTGCCAAAGCACAACCCCCACACCACTAGAGGGATATCTTCAACCACCAACTTACAAGCATCTCTGTTTTGTCTGAGTTTAAAAGTAGAAAGTTTGCAGCCATCCACTTCCTTATGTCTGAAACACAGGCTTCTAGTGAGGGCAATTTTGGGGCTTCACCATGTTTCATTGAAATGTACAGCTGTGTGTCATCCGCATAGCAGTGAAAGTTATATGATCTACAGGGTTATTTTATACATATCCCAGAGCCGCTGTCGTGGTGACTTTGTTCTAGAAATACTTGATGTACACACCCAGCTGCTGCGCACGCGTGCAAGAGTCTTCATTCTACTTTTGCTCTGTACAAAAACAAGTATTTCTATATTTTTACCACCCTAGCTAAAACCCAAAGCACAGCTGTCTTAACTGCTATCGTTAATGCAGTAGAGGTTTGCAGATGTTTTTGGACTTCAGCTTATCTGGGTGTGCTGTAAACGCAGTGGTGAAAAGTACTTAATAAAAAAAATACTTTATAAAGTAATACTTAAATCGTTTTTTTTGGGGTATCTGTACATTACTATTTATATTTTTGACAACTTTTACTTCACTACAATCCTAAAGAAAATAACGTACTTTTTACTCCATACATTTTCCCTGACATCCAAAAGTACTCATTATATTGTGAATGCTTAGTAGGACAGAAAATGATCAAATTCACACACTTATCAAAAGAACAACCCTAATCATCCCTACTGCCTCTGATCTGGCGGAGTCACTAAACACAAATACTTAATTTGTAAATGATGTCCGAGTGTTGGTGTGCCCCTGGCTATCCGTAAATTAAAAACAGAAAATTGTGCTGTCTGGTTTTCTTAATGTAAAGAATTTTAAATTTGACTTTTAATATATTTTAGCAATTACATTTACTGTTGATACTTAAGTACTGTATATTTAAAACCAAATACTTTTACTCAAGTAGTATTTTTCTGGGTGACTTTCACTTTTACTTCAGTCATTTTCTATCATTTCTTTTAGTCAAGTATGACAATTGGGTCCCTTTTCACCACTGTAAATGCTTTGACCACAGCCCCATGCTAAACATGTGTACATCATTGTACAGCAGAGAGGAGCGGATATAATCAGAGTCCTGTATTAGCCTGGGCCTACACACACACACACACTATATATATACACACAAGTGTGTGTGTGTGTGTGTATATATATATATATATACAGGCAGTACTGTACAGTTTACAGTCATTAAGGGTTAAACAATTCAAATAACTATCCCAAAATAACCAGGTTTAAGTTACCAGACTTTTGCAACCTAACAGTCAGCAAACCTCAACTTGGTATCAGAGGGGACTGTGCATGCTGCCTTATATATGTAATCTCAGATCGGTCAGATACAGTATGTATAGTTAGAATTTAAATGTACATGTATATACACCACAGGATGCTGCTGAGGGGAGGACAGCTCATAATAATGGCCGGAATGGAGTGAATGAAATCAAACATATTTGACACCATTCCAGTCATTCTGCTCCAGCCATTACCACAAGCCCTTCCTCCCCAATTAAGGTGCCACCAATCTCCTGTCATATACGGTACAAAATATTAAAGGACACCTACCTAATATTTATGGAGTTATTCCCCCCCCCCCCACCCATTGAATGGTACACATACATGTCTCAATTGTCTCAAGACTTTAAAATTATTCTTTAACCTGTCTCCTCCCTTCATCTACACTGATTGAAGTGACATCAATAGGGGATCATAGACTGACCAGGTGAAAGCTATGTCATGGAAAGAGCAGATGTTCATAATCTTTTGTACACTCAGTGTATATATTTGTGTTGGAAGTGTGTATGTCATGCCTCGTTTAGCCTTGACAGCATAATAGTTTTTCTATTTTTGTAAATGAAGGACCAAATCATTTAACCCCACTTAATATACGTTGTTTTATGCACTATATGCAGTAGAATACTTTACAACTCTGAAATGAAGTTTGTGAATAAAATACAACAATTTGTTCAGATATTGTTTTTTTATTGTCCATGCATGGAAAGGCTAATGAAGGTACTTGAGAGACTAAGACAGTTAGAGTCTGTGGGGAGACTCCTAACTTCCACTTTTAGACATAAAAGAGTAGATATTACTGGTGTATCACAGCTCTGTCTACACATGGATTATATCTGGTAGGTTACATGTGTATTTAACATGATGTTCCCTACTATAAAACAGTATAAGCCTTATAATCTACTTCCCCCATTAACAATATTGACCTTAACAAACTAAACATAATTACATCAAGTTAGTGAACAAAGGCTTCATGCATGTGTAAGACAAAACATAAGACATGTTGGTTAGAGAAGGCTTTGAAAATTCTTAACATTTGAGAAAAGTGAGAAATAGACTCCGAGGTGAAACAACATGGTTGAGACCTGAAATTTATTAATTTGTATTGTTTTTTAGTGGGCATAATAAAAAAAGAACACTTCAAAAACAGTGACTTAGTACTATTTTCACTCAAAATATTTAAAGATGGAATCCGTAGTAGGGGAAACAGCGCTACTGTCCGCCACACCGCCATTGTTTTGTTGGCGAACCGGAGGTATGGAGCCTCACACCAAAATAAAAATGTAGAAGATATTCTGCTGTTCTAATACACATCCAATGATGTCAGAGAGTAAAAACTGTGTTTGTTGTTTACACTAACCTCTTTGTTGTGGCAAACGGACATAGCAGTTTCACCATTGAGGATTCCAGCTTTAAACATCAGGCGATAAGTCAATCACTATAACGTGATAGTTCTTGTGAACATATTGCAATCTCTCTGATATCGCTAGGTCACACATTCATTAAGCTGTGCCTAGATATACAAACATAGTGGACCTGGATTCATCTAATGTAAAGACATTATGTGGTGGACATTTAGCCCAAGCCAAACACTGGGCGCATATTATAACATTGTTATTACATTTGTGTTTCTCATAATCTCCCTGACAACAGAGACATTATCACAAAATAGCAATACATTTAGTGCCTGGTTGTTTTTTTCTTGAACAAATTAAAAATATCTTATAAATACACCAAATAAATGTATGTTTTCTAATGTCAATCCCCTGAGTATACTGAGCAGTACAACACATACCCTGGAAAAGGTTCCGTATTTAAAGTGAGCCTGGTCTCTGGGTATTCTGTACAAACCCCTACATGTCTACCGTGTCCACGCCACACAAATTAAGATGAATGCAGACAGAATCTCTGATGCTATTCAGTAACAGAGACTTACATTTAGTGTAATAATAGTTGCTTTCAGCAGAGAAGAGGCATGTCTATAACTATCCATTATTAGGACAATGAAAGTCCATAAAAACAGAGCTGTATGAAAAATTGTCAGTGAAAGTAAGATCCTTAAACCCAAAAGATAGATATATATATATAGTATTTACAGAGTTGTAAAAAAACAATGACTTAAGGGCTTTAAGGCCCTACTGAGACAATTGAATAGAGCCCAACCAAGCTGTACTAACCGTAGTTGCTGTAACTAGCAGAGTTTGGTTCAGGCTGGCACGGTAGTGTGAAAAGAGTGTAGTGTAGTGTGGATGTCCGGAAGCACCGTGTGTGTTCTGATGTGCTGGTGGTGTTGGAGACACACCCACTACTTCCTGATGGGGTCTTCAGTGTACCATATGAGAACCTCTCGGCTCGTCGACCCAATCCAAGAGCAGCCATGCCAAGAGCCCTGCTGCCCCTTGTTACTTTGGACTCTGCAGGACAACACATGGACGGTTCAACTTTGTTTTATTCCCCAACAAATAATCATGATAGCATTGACGACTTCAACCTAATGAAAACTGAATAGGTGTAAAAGCCCAAAACCAATGAAAAAGCTTGCCCTGTCAGGTATGAGATGCAAACACTAGAGCGTTTTAAATTACATAAAAGACACTTTTTAAATCGGTGATGTTATTGTTTTAGACATCCTTTGTGTTTTATGTTATTTTTCTCATTCTTTTCACTGCTTCTTCCTTGTTTGTTTCATTGTAAAGTGTCATCCCATTGCACTTTAAATAAAGTTTGATTTGTCATAACATGAAGATGCAATGTTATGCTTGATTTTTCTTTTTTTTTTAAGTCTACAGGAGTACAGACGAGCTGTAAAAATGTATGATTTCTGGTGTTCCTACTGGTTTGTTTTCTTTGGGAAAAAAATTGTACTCACCGCCATAGTAATGTAGTAGAGCCACCCCAACTGCAACACTGAAACAACTCAGGAAGAACATATGACCTGGAGAGGGAAGAGAGAGCAGAAGACAGTATGTGAGAAAGAGGTATGTACCGTAAAGGGCATATGTGTTTACAGTACATGTGTTGGTAAGTGACAGAGTGTGCACTTTCTGTGAGTATATTACCTCTGTCGTTTAGCACATATCTCTGCTGAGTGGGTGAGGCTGCAGTCGTGAACGGGTCTATAGAATCTGGGAAAGAGATTGCAAAATGTCAGCGATAATGTCATCCTCACTCAATCAAATCACATTTTATTTGTCACATGTGCCGAATACAACACGTGTAGACTTTACAGTGAAATCCAGGTCCTAATCCAGGCACTTGTCATCTCCCGTCTGGATTACTGCAACTCGCTGTTGGCTGGGCTCCCTGCCTGTGCCATTAAACCCCTACAACTCATCCAGAACGCAGCCCGTCTGGTGTTCAACCTTCCCAAGTTCTCTCACGTCACCCCGCTCCTCCGCTCTCTCCACTGGCTTCCAGTTGAAGCTCGCATCCGCTACAAGACCATGGTGCTTGCCTACGGAGCTGTGAGGGGAACGGCACCGCAGTACCTCCAGGCTCTGATCAGGCCCTACACCCAAACAAGGGCACTGCGTTCATCCACCTCTGGCCTGCTCGCCTCCCTACCACTGAGGAAGTACAGTTCCCGCTCAGCCCAGTCAAAACTGTTTGCTGCTCTGGCCCCCAATGGTGGAACAAACTCCCTCACGACGCCAGGACAGCGGAGTCAATCACCACCTTCCGGAGACACCTGAAACCCCACCTCTTCAAGGAATACCTAGGATAGGATAAAGCAATCCTTCTCACCCCCCCTTAAATGATTTAGATGCACTATTGTAAAGTGGCTGTTCCACTGATGTCAGAAGGTGAATTCACCAATTTGAAAGTCGCTCTGGATAAGAGCGTCTGCTAAATGACTTAAATGTAATGTAAATGTAAATGCTTACTTACAAGCCCTTAACCAACAATGCACAGTTAATAAAAATAAGTGTTAAGAAAGTATTTACTAAAATAAACTGGAGTAAAAAAGGTATTTTGGTGTGAATAATAATGAGAGCAAATGTCAGATCTCCAGTGACTGATTGACAGTCGGAGAGACTAACCTCTGAGGCGGAGACGCGTGGGTAGGCTGAAGTACACCTCTTCCACATGCAGGTGAAGTGCCCGGTAGAACTCCCGGCAGGCCTCTTCACCTTTCCCCTGCAGGTGAGCCAGGAGCTCGGCCAGTCGGACGCAGGTGGGCACATCAAGGTCCCTAAACTGGATCATCAAATCATATTCAGCATTCCAGGAATTCAGAAACACATTTTCTGTGAACGCTAGCCTATTACTCAATTTTAACATTGTGTTACAGTCTGTCTGGCGCTGGTCTGACAATGAAACAAGTAGTCATTCTTGGACTCTTAGTACCAGTGGAAGTTACCACTACCCTGGGTCAAAATTATTTTACTGGGGAGCAAGACTCACTTTGGTGGCCTCCTTGTCTGTGAGGATCTGCGGGTAGATCCTGTTGAGCTGCAGGATGAGCTTATCCACTAGTTCTGTGTCCAGGCGGCGGTCTGCCCTAAGGAACCGACTGTCCTCCAGCAGCTGGTCATGGAAGCTGTCTGACAGTCACATTGGAATGAATCACAACATGAAAATTATAATAAAATGGGAAGACATGAGGATCACACAGTTCATATTTGGGCAAGGAAATGGAATGATTGACTCCCTAAATGAGGATATGGGATATACAGTATACAAACTAGGACAGTGAAATTTCAAAATATGCTACTAGTCAAAGTTTGAAGAGGCATTTACAGCAGAATGAAATCTAGTTACATTTTTTACATTTGGAACGTTTTGACAGAATAGGTAGGCTATGCCAGGTCGACATTGATTGTTTGGCCATGGCTTGTCCTAAAATAGCCAAGTACACGTTGTGACTCTAGGGTGAAATGTAAGTTAAATGCCTTGTGCCTCGCTGCCTGCTCTCGGGCACATGATTTTCTTCGGTAGCCTATACTTGCCTCTTAAGAAAATGTGTTGAATTCAGCTCAGTCTGTGTGTGTCTAATGCTAGTAATGTACAGTATATTTGTGTGTTATAATGTGTAAACGGGTAGGGTACAGCAACTTGTGATATCATGTTACATTAGTTCAAAGGCAGGCGCGAGGTGTAGCCTACACCAGAAACAATGTTGCTTAGAAATAGACGTATCTGCCGGGAACACTACACGTTGCAAAGGGTTGGGCTACCAAGTGTTAGCACGATAGCAAACATTACATTAGAAGTTGGAAGCGCCATGTCATTGCCATTCAAAACTCTCGAAAAGACAAGGAAGAAGCGGTCCACTTGTTGACAACCATGCTCTCCCGCCCAGACTGGTTACGTTCAAGCTCAATATCATGTGGGTAAGTGTAAATGATACAATTAAATTTAAAAACATATCCATAGCATAAAAAAACAGAAAATACACTAGTACTATATTATAAAAAGTCTCCGCCAAACCTCCCATTGTGGAGTCGCTTCTGTTCTTTGTTTAGGACCCTCCCCCAAGATCATCAACCCGGTGTTCACTAGTTACCACAGCCACGAAGTCATAATTATGGCTAAACCCGCGTATTTCTACAAATGATCTTCTTAAAATCTGGTTTTAAACCTAACCTTAAACACACTGCTAACATTATATCCAACCCTAACCTTAAATTAGGGCGAATTTCCCCCCATACATTTTACGATGACCTTCATTAGCCAACTTTGTGGCTGGGGTAACTAGTGACAACCCATCAATCCAACACAACTGCAGGGAGTGGCTATAACTTCCCGGAAATGCTCAATACCACGTATCCATGACTAAATATATCAAAGGTACACATTGAATATAAAGTAGCCTAACTTTCGGTTATTTCAGTGAGATTTAACATCCATAATGCGAGATATGTAAAAAAGTTGTAAATGCTATGAAAATGTGTTATGATTTGATCTCGTTTGATTTACAGTAAAGGCCCAATATCACGCATTTTAGGATTAAGTTATTATGGCTATATTTGTATTAACTAATGCATGTTGGAAAACTTCCTAAATTAATACACAGGGCATTTTAGAGGGACACATTGAATGACTGAAGCATAAATATGATTAGATAGTGAAGATACTGTAGAATAGATCAATAAATACACACACACACACACATTCACATTTGTTGTTGTTGTTTTTTGGCTCTGTACTCCAACACTGGATTTGAAAATATACAATGACTATGAGGTTAAAGTGTTTTAATTTGAGGGAATTTTCACCCATACTTTGAGGACCAAAAGTATTAGGACAAATTCACCTTTGTGTGTATAGAATTAGTAAAAAGTTAAGTATTTTGTCCCATATTCATAACGCACAATGATTACACCAAGCTTGTGACTCTGGTGGATGCATTTGCTGTTTGTTTTGGTTGTGTTTCAGATCATTTTGTGCAGAAATGAATGGTAAATAATGTATTGTAATTTTGGAGTCACTTATATTGTAAATAAGAATATAATATGTTTCTAAACACTCCTACATGAATATGGATGCTTCCATAATTACAGATAATCCTGAATAAATGGTGTATAATGATGAATGAGAAAGTTACAAAGGCATAAATATCATACCCCCTCAAAATTCTAACCTCACATTATTGTAATGGTGAGAGGTTAGCATGTCTTGGGGTTGGATATTTATGTGTCTGTAACTTTCTACTTAATTCACTCAGGATTATCTGTGCTATGAATATGGGACCAAATACTTAACTTTTTACTATTATACACATACTGTATAAGTGAATTGTTACCCTAAAATGAGAGGACTATGTACAAAAAGTACTCTAATTTCTAAACAGTTCACTTTCGATATGGTTGAAAATACCCTCGAATTAAAGATGACAGTCTGCACTTTAACCTCATAGGATAACCTCATTGTATCCTTTAACATCAAAGTGCTGGAGTACAGAGCCAAAACAACAAAACATTTGTAACTGTCCTAATACTTTTGCAGCTCACACTATATAAAATATAATCCCAACACCACATTAAGACTAAAGTGAAGTTTATTTGGCATACCTTTAGGCAGAATAAAGGTAACTATGAAACATGCACCTTGCCAGTGCAACATCATCATCATACAGGTAGGCTGTTGACTTCTATTGAGCACACATCTCACCTACCATCTCCATCCAGAGTCTCTTGAAGACGACATGAAAAAAGGCATCGATATGGTATCAATATGGCAATAATCATAATCCACATTATCGCCAATGCCAACATACATGACATTGTTTAAAAATAAATACAAACAAGTGAAGTTATTTAGTACAAAGATATACAACTCAATTAGGATCAAGATTGTGAGTAAGAAGTAGTAGTAAAATGTAACAATAGCATCAGCAGACAAACAGACAGAGAATGTTTATACTGTGTTTCTATATCGATTGCGTTCAAATTGCACTTGTAAAAAAAGAGAATCCCAAATGTAACTTTTATTGCATCAACAATAAATTAAATGGCACTGCAGATGTGTTCATGACTTAACTTAGTCTGTTTGTTGAAGTCACAACAACACTTTTAGAGGATGTAAAAAGGGCTCATAAAATTGCATTAAAACAGACAATACAAAAAGTCTCCACCATATCCGCCTGAACTTTGCCATACAAAGGTAGAGTATAAATAAGTATTTGCATTAGTAATCTCTCCCTCAGCCATCACCGAAAACGCTCTGAACCACTATTAACTAGCCAGCCAAAGTTAACAGCGGTGGTATCATTACTCTTAAAATAAGGTTTACTGATTAATAATAATCATAATAATAGCCCCTAAATTTGCAACTCTGCATGCTTGCAGGATCGCAGAATCACTTCACACAATTCACCACAGTTCCTATTATTTTCCTCCATCTGTTATTGACTGGGGTCATAACCTCTCACCACAATTCTCAAAGACATAGAAAACATTCAAATCTAAATGTAGCTTCTCTTTTGTGGACAGAACAAACTACTAGTCAAAATTAAATCCAGCTTCTCTTTTGTGGACAGAACAAACTACTGGTCTAAACTAAGGCCAGAAAGTACCCACTGGGCACACACTGGTTGAATGTCCTGCTGGAACATCCTGCTCTCACTGGTTAACTTTTTTAAGCACATTATCAATATGTGACAAGATTTGAAAAAAAGAGAGAAAAAACAAATTCCAATTTAAGATGTTCATCTATGTGCTTGTAGAGAATGTCTGTTAGCTTGTGAGTCCTATTGAATATTGACCCCAGAGAAAACTGGAGCAAGTTAGTTCCTATGACTTTGCTGGTTTGCTCTCCATGGAAATGCTGTTATCAATCTGACAGTTATATAATGACAAAAGCTCAAATATTTAAATGACTAATTAATGCTCCAATCCCCAAACATGTAACAATTCTTAAAGCGTATGAACACCTCACACATTCACTGAGGTGTGAATTACAAGCAAAAAAGAGCAATAAAAGACATGAAATGTGTGCAGTCATCAGGGAAACACAGACAGAGTAATACCAGTATAGTGGTGGACAATGTGGGATGAGTGACTGAATCACAATGGGGGGTCAAACTGTTGGTCATTCCCACAGAAATAAACCTAGATATCTCTATGGTCATTCCCATAGAAATAGACCTGGATATCTCTATGGTCATACC
Source organism: Oncorhynchus masou masou (assembly GCF_036934945.1). Taxonomy (NCBI): domain Eukaryota; kingdom Metazoa; phylum Chordata; class Actinopteri; order Salmoniformes; family Salmonidae; genus Oncorhynchus; species Oncorhynchus masou. The sequence continues at coordinate 3,649 of NW_027011908.1, read as the reverse complement.
CACAGAAATAGACCTTGATATCTCTATGGTCATTCCCACAGAAATAAACCTAGATATCTCTATGGTCATACCCACAGAAATAAACCTAGATATCTCTATGGTCATACCCACAGAAATAGACCTAGATATTTCTATGGTCATTCCCACAGAAATAAACCTAGATATCTCTATGGTCATACCCACAGAAATAGACCTAGATATATCTATGGTCATTCCCACAGAAATAAACCTAGATATCTCTATGGTCATTCCCTACAGAAATAAACCTAGATATCTCTATGGTCATTCCACAGAAATAAACCTAGATATCTCTATGGTCATACCCACAGAAATAGACCTAGATATCTCTATGGTCATCATACCCATGAGTCTTTGTTGTTTCCTGCAGCCACACCAAGACACCAAACCCCTGGGGATTTCACGCGTCTGTAAAGGTCAAGAGTGTGTGTGTGTGTGTGTGTGTGTGTGTGTGTGTGTGTGTGTGTGTGTGTGTGTGTGTGTGTGTGTGTGCACAGAAACAAAGTCCTCACACTACAGCAGTACGTGTCTCTGACATTTGTCTCAGGCCAGGAGGGGACACTGAAGTAATCATCGGCAAGCTGACTGTCAACCTTTGAAGGACACGGCTTGATTAAATTACTGTAAAATAGAGAGATAAGAAAATTACATTAAAATCTGAGGGTTAGATAATCATCTGGCCAGTCTTCATTTGATAAATCTTGTTTGATTAAACGGTTACCTATGTTAGTGGCAGTGGGGAGTCAATGGGGTCAAGAGGATGGTTAGTCATGTACAGTGCAGGCCTGCTGGCTGCAGGAAGCAGAGGACTCAGGTATGGTATTGTATTTACATGCAGGTTAGAGGATTGATGATGATTTCAGATGACAGGTTAGAGAAGATGATGAGGAGGGTGGGTTGACAATTGGGTGATAGCGTTATAAAGAGAACAGCAGGAGGTATATTATACAGTCCTCAGTAGGTACATAGTCCTCATTAGAGTAGAGTATATAGTCCTCATTAGAGTAGAGTATATAGTCCTCAGTATAGTATACCATCTTCAGTAGAGTATATAGTCCTTAGTAGAGTATAGTCCTCATTAGATTAGAGTATTTAGTCCTCATTAGAGTATATAGTCCTCAGAGTATTTAGTCCTCAGTAGAGTATATAGTCCTCATTAGAGTAGAGTATATAGTCTTTCATTAGAGTAGAGTATATAGTCAGTGGAGTAGAGTATATAGTCCTCAGTAGACTATACAGCCCTCAGTAGACTATACAGTCCTCATTAGAGTAGAGTATATAGTCCTCAGTAAAGTATACAGCCCTCAGTAGAGTAGAGTATATAGTCCTTAGTAAGTATAGTCCTCATTAGATTTGAGTATATAGTCCTCATTAGAGTAGAGTATTTAGTCCTCATTAGAGTAGAGTATAGTCCTCATTAGAGTATTTAGTCCTCAGTAGAGTATATAGTCCTCATTAGAGTAGAGTATATAGTCAGTGGAGTAGAGTATACAGCTCTCAGTAGAGTAGAGTAAGTATTTAGTCCTCAGTAGAGTATATAGTCCTCATGAGAGTAGAGTATATAGTCTTTCATTAGAGTAGAGTATATAGTCAGTGAAGTTGAGTATATAGTCCTCAGTAAAGTATACAGCCCTCAGTAGAGTATAGTATATAGTCCTTATTAGAGTATATTGTACTCATTAGAGTATATAGTCTTCATTAGAGTAGAGTATATAGTCCTCATTAGAGTATATAGTCCTCAGTAGAGTAGAGTATATAGTCCTTAGTAGAGTATATAGTCCTCATTAGAGTATATAGTTCTCATTAGAGTAGAGTATATAGTCCTCAGTAGAGTATACAGTCCTCAGTAGAGTATATAGTCCTCATTCAAGTAGAGTATATAGTCCTCAGTAGAGTATAGTCCTCATTAGATTAGAGTATATAGTCCTCATTACAGTAGAGTATATAGTCTTTCATTAGAGTAGAGTATATAGTCAGTGGAGTAGAGTATTTAGTCCTCAGTAGAGTATATAGTCCCCATTATAGTAGAGTATATAGTCTTTCATTAGAGTAGAGTATATAGTCAGTGGAGTAGAGTTTATAGTCCTCAGTAAAGTATACAGCCCTCAGTAGAGTAGAGAGCATAGTCCTTAGTAGAGTATAGTCCTCATTAGATTAGAGTATATAGTCCTCAGTAGAGTAGAGTATATAGTCCTCATTAGAGTATATAGTCCTCAGTTGAGTAGAGTATATAGTCCTTAGTAGAGTATAGTCCTCATTAGATTAGAGTATTTAGTCCTCATTAGAGTAGAGTATATAGTCCTCATTAGAGTATATAGTCCTCAGTAGTAGAGCATATTTCTCATTAGAGTAGAGTATATAGTCCTCAGTAGAGTATAGTATATAGTCCTCAGTAGAGTATATAGTTTTCATTAGAGTAGAGTATATAGTCCTCAGTAGAGTAGAGTATATAGTCCTCAGTAAAATATACAGCCCTCAGTAGAGTAGAGTATATAGTCCTTAGTAGAGTATAGTCCTCATTAGAGTAGAGTATAGTCCTCATTAGAGTATAGTATATAGTCCTCAGTAGAGTATATAGTCCTCATTAGAGTATACAGTCCTCAGTAGAGTAGAGTATATAGTCCTCAGTAGAGTAGAGTATATAGTCCTCATTAGAGTAGAGTATATAGTCCTCATTAGAGTAGAGTATATTATCCTCAGTAGAATATACAGTCCTCAGTAGAGTAGAGTATATAGTCCTCAGTAGAGTAGAGTATATAGTCCTCAGTAGAGTAGAGTATATAGTCCTCAGTAGAGTAGAGTATATAGTCCTCATTAGAGTAGAGTATATAGTCCTCAGTAGAGTATACAGTCCTCAGTAGAGTAGAGTATATAGTCCTCAGTAGAGTACATAGTCCTCATTAGAGTAGAGTATATAGTCCTCATTAGAGTAGAGTATATAGTCCTCAGTATAGTATACCATCTTCAGTAGAGTAGAGTATATAGTCCTTAGTAGAGTATAGTCCTCATTAGATTAGAGTATTTAGTCCTCATTAGAGTATATAGTCCTCATTAGAGTAGAGTATATAGTCTTTCATTAGAGTAGAGTATATAGTCAGTGGAGTAGAGTATATAGTCCTCAGTAGACTATACAGCCCTCAGTAGACTGTACAGTCCTCATTATAGTAGAGTATATAGTCCTCAGTAAAGTATACAGCCCTCAGTAGAGTAGAGTATATAGTCCTTAGTAGAGTATAGTCCTCATTAGATTTGAGTATATAGTCCTCATTAGAGTAGAGTATTTAGTCCTCATTAGAGTAGAGTATATAGTCCTCATTAGAGTATTTAGTCCTCAGTAGAGTATATAGTCCTCATTAGAGTAGAGTATATAGTCAGTGGAGTAGAGTATACAGCTCTCAGTAGAGTAGAGTAGAGTATTTAGTCCTCAGTAGAGTATATAGTCCTCATGAGAGTAGAGAATATAGTATTTCATTAGAGTAGAGTATATAGTCCGTGGAGTAGAGTATATAGTCCTCAGTAAAGTATACAGCCCTCAGTAGAGTAGAGTATATGGTCCTTAGTTGAGTATAGTCCTCATTAAATAAGAGTATATAGTCCTCATTAGAGTAGAGTATATAGTCCTCATTAGAGT
>NW_027011907.1:0-21689 GCF_036934945.1 Oncorhynchus masou masou | reverse complement strand
ATGTATGGATGGATGGTGAATCATGCTACTAGCTGGATGCTAACGGTCTATGTATGGATGGATGGTGAATCATGCTACTAGCTGGATGCTAACGTCTATGTATGGATGGATGGTGAATCATGCTACTAGCTGGATGCAATCGCAATGTATGGATGGACCTCCCGGCTACTAGTCCAACGCTCTACTGACTAGGCTACCCTGCCGCAGCAGTAGTAGCAGTAGCAGTAGTAGCAGTAGTAGCAGCAGTAGTAGCAGTAGTAGCAGTAGCAGTAGTAGCAGTAGTAGCAGCAGTAGCAGTAGTAGCAGTAGCAGTAGTAGCAGCAGTAGCAGTAGTAGTAGCAGCAGCAGTAGCAGCAGTAGTAGCAGTAGTAGCAGTGGTAGTAGCAGTAGTAGTAGCAGTAGTAGCTAGCAGCAGCAGTAGTAGCAGCAGTAGCAGTAGCAGTAGTAGCAGCAGTAGCAGTAGTAGCAGTAGTAGCAGCAGTAGTAGCAGCAGTAGCATGCTGCGAGCGTGCTGTTTGCTGCCGCCGCTGCCGCTGCCGGGTTGTTGCCGCCGCCGCCGCTGTTGCCGCTGTTGCCGCTGCTGTTGCCGTCAGTTGCCGCCGCTGCCGCTGTTGCCGTTGCTGTTGCCGCCGCCGCTGCCGCCCGCTGCCGCCGCCGTTGCTGCTGTTGTCGCCACGCCGCCGCTGCCGCCGCTGCCGCCGCTGGGTTGCTGCTGGGCTGCTGCTGCCGCCGCTGCCGGGCCGCTGCCGCCGCTGGGCAGCCGCTGCTGCCGCCGGGCCGCTGCCGCTGTTGGCCGCCGCCGCTGCCGCTGTTGCCGCTGTTGCCGCCGCTGCCGCCGCTGTCGCTGTTGCCGCTGTTGCCGCCGCTGCCGCTGTTGCCGCTGCCGCCGCCGCCGCCGCCGCCGCCGCCGCCGCCGCCGCCGCCGCCGCCGCCGCCGCCGCCGCGCTGCCGCCGCTGCCGCGCTGCTGCCGCCGCTACGCCACGCCGCCGCCGCCGCTTCGCCGCTGTTGCCGCTGTTGCCGCCGCTGACGCCGCTGCCGCTGCCGCTGCCAAAACCGCCGCTGCCGCCGCTGCTGCCGCTGTTGCCGCCGCTGCCGCCGCTGCCGCCGCCGTCAGCTGCTGCCGCTGCTGCTCGCTGTTGCCGGGCCAGTTGCCGCTGCTGCCGCCGTCATTGCCGCTGCTGCCGCCGCCGCTGCCGCTGCCGCCGCCGCTGCCGCTACTGCTGCTGTTGCCGCCGCTGTCGCTGCTGCCGCCGCTGTCGCTGCTGCCGCCGCCGCTGTTGCTGTCGCCGCCGCTACCGCCGCTGTTGCCGGGCTGCTGCCGCTTGCGCGTTGCTGCTGTTGCTGCCGCTGTTGCCGCTGCTGTTGTTGCCGCTGAGCAGCGGCCGCCGCTGTTGCTGCTTGCTGCCGCCGCTGCCGCTGCTGCCGCTGCTGCCGCCGCTGCTGCCGCCGCTGCCGCCGCTGCCGCTGTTGCCGCTGCTGTTGCCGCCGCCGCTGCCGCCGCTGCCGCCGCCGCTGCCGGGCGTTGCCGCCTGCTGCCGCCGCTGCCGGCCGCTGCCGCCGCTGCCGCTGTTGCCGCTGTTGCCGCCGCTGCCGCCGCTGCCGCCGCCGCTAGCCGCAGACCGCTGCCGCTGTATGCGTTGCCGCCAGCCGTTGCCGCCATGGCCGCGGCCGCCGCTGCCGGCCGCTGCCGCTGCTGCCGCTGCTGCCGCCGCTGCCGCTGTTGCCGCTGTTGCCGCCGCTGCCGCTGCTGCTGCTGTTGCCGCCGCCGCCGCCGCTGCCGCCAGCGTTGCCGCTGCCGCCGCTGCCGCCGCTGCCGCCGCTGCCGCCAGCTGCCGCCGCTGCCGCCGCTGCCGCCGCCGCTGCCGCTGTTGCCGCCGCCGCTGCCGCTGCTGCCGCCGCTGCCGCCGCCGTTGCCGCCGCTGCCGCTGCTGCCGCTGCCCGCTGCTGCCGCTGCTGCCGCCGCCGCTAGCAGCAGTAGTAGCAGCTAGCTGTAGCAGTGAAATGACAGTGCAGCAGTGCAGCGCAGTAGCAACAGTAGTAGCAGCAGTGGCGCAGCAGTAGCAGTAGCAACGGTACAGCTCACCACAGCTCTGCCCCCCCGCCAACTCTAGTTTTTTTGCAGCCCCTCGCGCACTTTGCCAGTACTTCTATGCAGCCTGGTCCTCTGAGTCTAATGGATTCAGCCATGTGCCCCACAGTCCTCCACAGATCCTCCAGCCCCATAACCCCTCACCATGTCTGGTCTCCTATGCAGCCTTGTCCTCTGAGTCTCTGCTGGATTCGGAAGCCTCGCCATCCTGTCTACCATCAGTGCATCCTCCAGACACTGCGGGGCCTGGATCACCTTCTGCTCCTGCTCCCCTGTGAACACACAGAGAGAACTGGGTTAGAGATGAACAGAGAGAGGACTGGGTTAGGGATGAACACACAGAGGACTGGGTTAGAGATGAACACACAGAGAGAACTGGGTTAGAGATGAACAGAGAGAGGACTGGGTTAGGGATGAACACACAGTTAGGGATGACACAGAAGGGTTAGGGGATGAACACACAGAGGGGACTGGGTTAGGGATGAACACACAGAGGGGACTGGGTTAGGGATGAACACACAGAGGGGACTGGGTTAGGGATGAACACACAGAGGGGACTGGGTTAGGGATGAACACACAGGGACTGGCCTGGGATGAACACACAGAGGGGACTGGGTTAGGGATGTATGACTGCTGTGTGCCTGCATGTCCTCTCCACCCTCAGATAGCAGTACCCCAACAAATGGCAATTCTTCTGCTGCTATTGTTTTTATTATCAGATAACGAAACGAGATCAAGCAGATCTAATAATGGGATTATGTTAATTTTACTGGATTAGAACGCAGGGGAGTGAATCAAACCTATTTCTCCTCACAGCGAAAGATGGAATGTATGTGGTGATGTCACAGTCTTGTTCTGTGAGATGCTGTGTGTTTGTCGTTCTATGTGGTGATGTCACAGTCTTGTTCTGAGGGATACTGTGTCGCTTGTCGTTCTATGTGGTGATGTCACAGTCTTGTTCTGAGGGATACTGTGTCGTTTGTCGTTCTATGTGGTGATGTCACAGTCTTGTTCTGTGGGATGCTGTGTCGTTTGTCGTTCTATGTGGTGACAAGAGGGATGAGGGAGGAGAAAAGAAGAAGTGATCCATTACACTCCTCTTATAACCCAGAGAGAGCTTGTCATCTGAGCTTTAATGCGTCTCCCAGTCGATAAGCCTGAATGCACTGGGACAGGCAGAGTAGAGAGAGAGAGGATGACACACACACACACACACAGACACACAGACACACACACACACACACACTTCAGATGGTTCGGCTGTCAGTTGTGCCATGCATGTGTATACACTGCCCTCTAGAGGCTGAACTGAAGACTGCACCTCAAGAGTTCTCAACAGCATATGTTTAGTTTGTTTTTATTTCACCTTTATTTAACCAGGTCGGACAGTTGAGAACAAGCTCTCATTTACAACTGCGACCTGGCCAGGATAAAGCAAAACAGTGTGACAGAAACAACAGTTACACATGGAATAAACAAGCCGTACAGTCAATAACACAACAGAAAAAAAAAAAGTCTATATACAGTGTGTGCAAATGGCAATGAGGAGGTAAGGCAATACAAAATAGGCCACAATAGTGAAGCAATTACAATTCATCAAATTAACACTGAGGGAGTAGTGCACTATGTGGGGAGTAGGCTGCCACTTTGGACGCATTGGAAAAGGCATTATACTGCATCAGCCAGTTCTGAGGGATGCTGTGTTCTATGTGGTGATGTCACAGTCTTGTTCTGAGGGATGCTGTGTTCTATGTGGTGATGTCACAGTCTTGTTCTGAGGGATGCTGTGTTCTATGTGGTGATGTCACAGTCTTGTTCTGAGGGATTCTGTGTCGTTCTATGTGGTGATGTCACAGTCTTGTTCTGTGAGATGCTGTGTTGTTCTATGTGGTGATGTCACAGTCTTGTTCTGAGGGATGCTGTGTCGCTCTATGTGGTGATGTCACAGTCTTGTTCTGTGAGATGCTGTGTTGTTCTATGTGGTGATGTCACAGTCTTGTTCTGAGGGATGCTGTGTCGTTCTATGTGGTGATGTCACAGTCTTGTTCTGAGGGATGCTGTGTCGTTCTATGTGGTGATGTCACAGTCTTGTTCTGAGGGATGCTGTGTTGTTCTATGTGGTGATGTCACAGTCTTGTTCTGTGAGATGCTGTGTCGTTTGTCGTTCTATGTGGTGATGTCACAGTCTTGTTCTGAGGGATGCTGTGTCGTTCATGTGGTGATGTCACAGTCTTGTTCTGAGGGATGCTGTGTCGTTGTCGTTGTATGTGGTGATGTCACAGTCTGTGTCGTTTGTCGTTCTATGTGGTGATGTCACAGTCTTGTTCTGAGGGATGCTGTGTCGTTTCCATGTGGTGATGTCACAGTCTTGTTCTGTGAGATGCTGTGTTGTTCTATGTGGTGATGTCACAGTCTTGTTCTGTGAGATGCTGTGTTGTTCTATGTGGTGATGTCACAGTCTTGTTCTGAGGGATTCTGTGTCGTTCTATGTGGTGATGTCACAGTCTTGTTCTGTGAGATGCTGTGTCGTTCTATGTGGTGATGTCACAGTCTTGTTCTGTGAGATGCTGTGTCGTTCTATGTGGTGATGTCACAGTCTTGTTCTGAGGGATTCTGTGTCGCTTCTATGTGGTGATGTCACAGTCTTGTTCTGTGAGATGCTGTGTTGTTCTATGTGGTGATGTCACAGTCTTGTTCTGAGGGATGCTGTGTCGTTCTATGTGGTGATGTCACAGTCTTGTTCTGTGAGATGCTGTGTTGTTCTATGTGGTGATGTCACAGTCTTGTTCTGAGGGATGCTGTGTCGTTCTATGTGGTGATGTCACAGTCTTGTTCTGTGAGATGCTGTGTCGTTCTATGTGGTGATGTCACAGTCTTGTTCTGAGGGATGCTGTGTCGTTCTATGTGGTGATGTCACAGTCTTGTTCTGAGGATGCTGTGTCGTTCTATGGTGATGTCACAGTCTTGTTCTGTGAGATGCTGTGTCGTTCTATGTGGTGATGTCACAGTCTTGTTCTGAGGGATGCTGTGTTCTATGTGGTGATGTCACAGTCTTGTTCTGAGGGATGCTGTGTCATTTCAACTCAGTTTATCAGAATTTCTGACATTTAATCCTAGTAAATATTCCCTGTTTTAGGTCAGATAGGATTATTATTTTATTTTAAGAATGTGAAATGTCTGTATAATAGTAGAGAGAATGATTTATTTCAGCTTTTATTTCTTTGATCACATTCCCAGTGGGTCAGAAGTTTACATACACTCAATTAGTATTTGGTAGCATTGCCTTTAAATTGTTTAATTTGGGTCAAATGTTTCGGTAGCCTTTCACAAGCTTCCCACAATAAGTTGAGTGAATTTTGGCCCATTACTCCTGACAGGGCTGGTGTAACGGAGTCAGGTTTGTAGGCCTCCTTGCCGCACAAGCTTTTTCAGTTCTGCCCACACATTTTCTATGGGATTGAGGTCAGGGCTTTGTGAGGGCCACTCCTTGACTTTGTTTTCCTTAAGCCATTTTGCCACAACTTTGAAGTATGCCTGGGGTCATTGTCCATTTGGAAGACCAATTTATGACCAAGCTTTAACTTCCTGACTGATGTCTTGAGATGTTGCTTCAATATATCCACATAATTTTCCATCCTCATGATGCCATCTATTTTGTGAAGTGCACCAGTCCCTCCTGCAGCAAAGCACCCCCACAATATGATGCTGCCATCCCCGTGCTTCACAGTTGGGATGGTGTTCTTCGGCTTGCAAGCCTCCCCCTTTTTCCTCCAAACATACCGACGGTCATTATGACCAAACAGTTCTATTTTTGTTTCATCAGACCAGAGGACATTTCTCCAAAAAGTATGGTCTTTGTCCCCATGTGCAGTTGCAAACCGTAGTCTGCCTTTTTTTAATGGGGGCGGCAGGGTAGCCTAGTGGTTAGAGCGTGTGACTAGTAACCGGAAGGTTTGCGAGTTCAAACCCGAGCTGACAAGGTACAAATCTGTCGCTCTGCCACTGAACAAAGCAGAAAAATACTGTGTTTTTGCTCAAGAATGTTCTCATGCCACTGCTGCTGCCATTTCAAACGTGGAAACATTCCTAACACAATGTCTGCAGTGATGTGCATATCTATATAACGTAGGTAGAGGACGTAATGAACACAGCATTCCTAACACAATGTCTGCAGTGATGTGCATACCTATATAACGTGAGGGTAGAGGACGTAATGAACACAGCATTCCTAACCTAGTGCACAATGTCTGCAGTGATGTGCATATCTATATAACGTAGGTAGAGGACGTAATGAACACAGCATTCCTAACCTAGTGCACAATGTCTGCAGTGATGTGCATACCTATATAACGTAGATAGAGGACGTAATGAACACAGCATTCCTAACCTAGTGCACAATGTCTGCAGTGATGTGCATACCTATATAACGTAGGTAGAGGACGTAATGAACACAGCATTCCTAACCTAGTGCACAATGTCTGCAGTGATGTGCATATCTATATAACGTAGGTAGAGGACGTAATGAACACAGCATTCCTAACACAATGTCTGCAGTGATGTGCATACCTATATAACGTAGGTAGAGGACGTAATGAACACAGCATTCCTAACCTAGTACACAATGTCTGCAGTGATGTGCATATCTATATAACGTAGGTAGAGGACGTAATGAACACAGTATTCCTAACCTAGTACAAAATGTCTGCAGTGATGTGCATACCTATATAACGTAGGTAGAGGACGTAATGAACACAGTATTCCTAACACAATGTCTGCAGTGATGTGCATATCTATATAACGTAGGTAGAGACGTAATGAACACAGCATTCCTAACCTAGTACAAAATGTCTGCAGTGATGTGCATACCTATATAACGTAGGTAGAGGACGTAATGAACACAGCATTCCTAACCTAGTGCACAATGTCTGCAGTGATGTGCATACCTATATAACGTAGATAGAGGACGTAATGAACACAGCATTCCTAACCTAGTGCACAATGTCTGCAGTGTGGATCAAGCAGTCAACAAGTCCAGCAGTCATTTGAAAGAGTAAGAACATTTCAGTGAGACAACTCGCCAAGATAATGGAATTCATTGCCCTTGACAATCAACCGTTCTCTGTCGTGGATGATGTTGGCTTTTGCCGACTGGTTGAGCACCTCGAGCCCCGGTACACACTACCAAGTAGGCGCTGTTTTTCAGATGTTGCCCTACCGGAGTTACACAGTAACTATACACAGAAAACATCAGATATCGGTATCGGACAAAAATGTCATATCGGTGCATCCCTAATTTCTAGGGTGCCATTTTGGAAACAGGAAGTCCTTGATTAGTTTGAATCATGCTCCTAAAAGGCATCACAATGTTCAACTGTGCGGCAACATACTATTCTATTAGCCATTATCATCACTGCTTCATACAGTCAATGGTTAAAGGTTTCTTTTATTGAAAGTCCTTAAGAGTTCATTTTCCCCCTCTCTTACAATAGTTCTGAAGGAGACATAAATACTGTTCACCTTTAACACTGCAGTGGACTAAATCACACGGAAGTGTTTCTTGGTAGTCTTAAACAAATCTACTTTGAAACACAACGTACACCTCCAACACATGGTTATGGGCTTAGCGTAATAAAACTCAGCTGCCGAGGCTACTGTTACCTCTGGGGAGTCCTGAGGAAACACAACGTACACCTCCAACACATGGTTATGGGCTTAGCGTAATAAAACTCAGCTGCCGAGGCTACTGTTACCTCTGGGGAGTCCTGAGGAAACACAACGTACACCTCCAACACATGGTTATGGGCTTAGCGTAATAAAACTCAGCTGTTACCTCTGAGGCTACACCTCCAACACATGGTTACCTCTGGGGAGTCCTGAGGAAACACAACGTACACCTCCAACACATGGTTATGGGCTTAGCGTAATAAAACTCAGCTGCCGAGGCTACTGTTACCTCTGGGGAGTCCTGAGGAAACACAACGTACACCTCCAACACATGGTTATGGGCTTAGCGTAATAAAACTCAGCTGCCGAGGCTACTGTTACCTCTGGGGAGTCCTGAGGAAACACAACGTACACCTCCAACACATGGTTATGGGCTTAGCGTAATAAAACTCAGCTACCGGAGCTACTGTTACCTCTGGGGAGTCCTGAGGAAACACAACGTACACCTCCAACACATGGTTATGGGCTTAGCGTAATAAAACTCAGCTGCCGAGGCTACTGTTACCTCTGGGGAGTCCTGAGGAAACACAACGTACACCTCCAACACATGGTTATGGGCTTAGCGTAATAAAACTCAGCTGCCGAGGCTACTGTTACCTCTGGGGAGTCCTGAGGAAACACAACGTACACCTCCAACACATGGTTATGGGCTTAGCGTAATAAAACTCAGCTGCCGAGGCTACTGTTACCTCTGGGGAGTCCTGAGGAAACACAACGTACACCTCCAACACATGGTTATGGGCTTAGCGTAATAAAACTCAGCTGCCGAGGCTACTGTTACCTCTGGGGGAGTCCTGAGGAAACACAACGTACACCTCCAACACATGGTTATGGGCTTAGCGTAATAAAACTCAGCTGCCGAGCTACTGTTACCTCTGGGGAGTCCTGAGGAAACACAACGTACACCTCCAACACATGGTTATGGGCTTAGCGTAATAAAACTCAGCTGCCGAGGCTACTGTTACCTCTGGGGAGTCCTGAGGAAACACAACGTACACCTCCAACACATGGTTATGGGCTTAGCGTAATAAAACTCAGCTGCCGAGGCTACTGTTACCTCTGGGAGTCCTGAGGAAACACAACGTACACCTCCAACACATGGTTATGGGCTTAGCGTAATAAACTCAGCTGCCGAGGCTACTGTTACCTCTGGGGAGTCCTGGGGAAACACAACGTACACCAACACATGGTTATGGGCTTAGCGTAATAAACCTCAGCTGCCGAGGCTACTGTTACCTCTGGGGAGTACCTCCTGGATGGGCTTAACAGCTGCCGAACTGTTACCTCTGGACTGAGGAAACACAGCGTACCTCAACACATGGTTATGGGCTTAGCGTAATAAAACTCAGCTGCCGAGGCTACTGTTACCTCTGGGGAGTCCTGGAGGAAACACAACGTACACCTCCAACACATGGTTATGGGCTTAGCGTAATAAAACTCAGCTGCCGAGGCTACTGTTACCTCTGGGGAGTCCTGAGGGAAACACAACGTACACCTCAACACATGGTTATGGGCTTAGCGTAATAAAAACTCAGCTGCCGAGGCTACTGTTACCTCTGGGGAGTCCTGAGGAAACACAACGTACACCTCCAACACATGGTTATGGGCTTAGCGTAATAAAAACTCAGCTGCCGAGGCTACTGTTACCTCTGGGGAGTCCTGAGGAAACACAACGTACACCTCCAACACATGGTTATGGGCTTAGCGTAAAAAACTCAGCTGCGCAGGCTACTGTTACCTCTGGGGAGTCCTGAGGAAACACAACGTACACCTCCAACACATGGTTATGGGCTTAGCGTAATAAAACTCAGCTGCCGAGGCTACTGTTACCTCTGGGGAGTCCTGAGGAAACACAACGTACACCTCCAACACATGGTTATGGGCTTAGCGTAATAAAACTCAGCTGCCGAGGCTACTGTTACCTCTGGGGAGTCCTGAGGAAACACAACGTACACCTCCAACACATGGTTATGGGCTTAGCGTAATAAAACTCAGCTGCCGAGGCTACTGTTACCTCTGGAGAGTCCTGAGGAAACACAACGTACACCTCCAACACATGGTTATGGGCTTAGCGTAATAAAACTCAGCTGCCGAGGCTACTGTTACCTCTGGGGAGTCCTGAGGAAACACAACGTACACCTCCAACACATGGTTATGGGCTTAGCGTAATAAAACTCAGCTGCCGAGCTACTGTTACCTCTGGGGAGTCCTGAGGAAACACAACGTACACCTCCAACACATGGTTATGGGCTTAGCGTAATAAACTCAGCTGCCGAGGCTACTGTTACCTCTGGGGAGTCCTGAGGAAACACAACGCATTAACCTCCAACACATGGTTATGGGCTTAGCGTAATAAAACTCAGCTGCCGAGGCTACTGTTACCTCTGGGGAGTCCTGAGGAAACACAACGTACACCTCCAACACATGGTTATGGGCTTAGCGTAATAAAACTCAGCTGCCGAGGCTACTGTTACCTCTGGGGAGTCCTGAGGAAACACAACGTATACCTCCAACACATGGTTATGGGCTTAGCGTAATAAAACTCAGCTGCCGAGGCTACTGTTACCTCTGGGGAGTCCTGAGGAAACACAACGTACACCTCCAACACATGGTTATGGGCTTAGCGTAATAAAAACTCAGCTGCCGAGGCTACTGTTACCTCTGGGGAGTCCTGAGGAAACACAACGTACACCTCCAACACATGGTTATGGGCTTAGCGTAATAAAACTCAGCTGCCGAGGCTACTGTTACCTCTGGGGAGTCCTGAGGAAACACAACGTACACCTCCAACACATGGTTATGGGCTTAGCGTAATAAAACTCAGCTGCCGAGACTACTGTTACCTCTGGGGAGTCCTGAGGAAACACAACGTACACCTCAACACATGGTTATGGGCTTAGCGTAATAAAACTCAGCTGCCGAGGCTACTGTTACCTCTGGGAGTCCTGAGGAAACACAACGTACACCTCCAACACATGGTTATGGGCTTAGCGTAATAAAACTCAGCTGCCGAGGCTACTGTTACCTCTGGGGAGTCCTGAGGAAACACAACGTACACCTCCAACACATGGTTATGGGCTTAGCGTAATAAAACTCAGCTGCCGAGGCTACTGTTACCTCTGGGGAGTCCTGAGGAAACACAACGTACACCTCCAACACATGGTTATGGGCTTAGAGTAATAAAACTCAGCTGCCGAGGCTACTGTTACCTCTGGGGAGTCCTGAGGAAACACAACGTACACCTCCAACACATGGTTATGGGCTTAGCGTAATAAAACTCAGCTGCCGAGGCTACTGTTACCTCTGGGGAGTCCTGAGGAAACACAACGTACACCTCCAACACATGGTTATGGGCTTAGCGTAATAAAACTCAGCTGCCGAGGCTACTGTTACCTCTGGGGAGTCCTGAGGAAACACAACGTACACCTCCAACACATGGTTATGGGCTTAGCGTAATAAAACTCAGCTGCCGAGGCTACTGTTACCTCTGGGAGTCCTGAGGAAACACAACGTACACCTCCAACACATGGTTATGGGCTTAGCGTAATAAAACTCAGCTGCCGAGGCTACTGTTACCTCTGGGGAGTCCTGAGGAAACACAACGTATTGTTGAGAACATAATACTGTATACTTTACATATCAAAGATACAGGTGGGATCTACAGGTCACTGACAAAATAAAGGAAACACTTCAGTAAATGAAGGATACAGAGTATATTGAAAGCAGTTGCTTCCACACAGGTGTGGTTCCTGAGCTAATTAAGCAATTAACTTCCAATCATGATTAGGGTCATGTATAAAAATGTCCAGTTGTCCCTTATTTAGGCTACCATGGCTAGAAGAAGACATCACAGTGACTTTGAAAGAGGAGTGTCAAAGGAGCACAGGGGATCTATAGGGAACACAGGGGATCTATAGGGAACACAGGGGTTTATATGGAACACAGGGGTCTATAGGGAGCACTGGGGATCTATAGGGAGCACTGGGGGTCTATAGGGAGCACTGGGGATCTATAGGGAGCACTGGGGATCTATAGGGAGCACTGGGGATCTATAGGGAGCACTGGGGATCTATAGGGAGCACAGGGGGTCTATAGGGAGCACAGGGGGTCTATAGGGAGCACAGGGGATCTATATGGAGCACAGGGTCTATAGGGAACACAGGTGGTCTATAGGGAACACAGGGGGTCTATAGGGAGCACAGGGGTTTATATGGAACACAGGGGTCTATAGGGAGCACAAGGGGTCTATAGGGAGCACAGGGGATCTATAGGAAACATGGGGGATCTATAGGAAACACTGGGGATCTATAGGGAGCACAGGGGATCTATAGGGAGCACTGGGGATCTATAGGGAGCACTGGGGATCTATAGGGAGCACTGGGGATCTATAGGGAGCACAGGGGGATCTATAGGGAGCACTGGGGATCTATAGGGAACACTGGGGATCTATATGGAGCACAGGGGGTCTATAGGGAACACAGGTGGTCTATAGGGAACACAGGGGATCTATAGGGAACACGGGGGATCTATAGGGAACACAGGGGGTCTATAGGGAACACAGGGGATCTATAGGGAACACTGGGGATCTATAGGGAACACAGGTGGTCTATAGGCAACACAGGGGATCTATAGGGAACACTGGGGGTCTATAGGGAGCACTGGGGATCTATAGGGAGCACTGGGGATCTATAGGGAACACTGGGGATCTATATGGAGCACTGGGGATCTATAGGGAACACTGGGGATCTATAGGGAGCACTGGGGATCTATAGGGAACACAGGTGGTCTATAGGCAACACAGGGGATCTATAGGGAGCACAGGGGATCTATAGGGAGCACAGGGGGTCTATATGGAGCACAGGGGGTCTATAGGGAGCACAGGGGATATATAGGGACCACAGGGGATATACAGTGCCTTGCGAAAGTATTCGGCCCCCTTGAACTTTGCGACCTTTTGCCACATTTCAGGCTTCAAACATAAAGATATAAAACTGTATTTTTTTGTGAAGAATCAACAACAAGTGGGACACAATCATGAAGTGGAACAACATTTTTGGGATATTTGAAACTTTTTAACAAATCAAAAACTGAAAAATTGGGCGTGCAAAATTATTCAGCCCCTTTAAGTTAATACTTTGTAGCGCCACCTTTTGCTGCGATAGCTGTATGTCTATCAGTTTTGCACATCGAGAGACTGAATTTTTTTTCCCATTCCTCCTTGCAAAACAGCTCGAGCTCAGTGAGGTTGGATGGAGAGCATTTGTGAACAGCAGTTTTCAGTTCTTTCCACAGATTATCGATTGGATTCAGGTCTGGACTTTGACTTGGCCATTCTAACACCTGGATATGTGTCACGCCATGGTCGAAATATATTATGTTTATTCTTCATTTATTCGGTCAGGCCAGGGTGTGACATGGGTTGCTGTGGTGTGTTTTTGTCTTGGGGTTTTGTGGGATGTCTAGCGTTAGTCTATGGCTGCCCTGAGGCGGTTCTCAATCAGAGTCAGGTGATTATCGTTGTCTCTGATTGGGAACCATATTCAGGCAGCCATATTCTTTGTGTGTTTTCGTGGGTGATTGTCCTTAGTGTCCTTGTTCCTGTATCTGTGTTAGTTTACACTAGTATAGGCTGTTTCGGTTTTCATTACGTTCTTTTGTTTTGTAGTATTTGTATTGATTCGTGTTTACGTTTGTTCATTAAACATGGATCGCAATCTACACGCTGCATTTTGGTCCGACTCTCCTTCACCGCATGAAAACCGTTACAATAAGTTTATTTTTGAACCATTCTATTGTAGATTTTGCTTTATGTTTTGGATCATTTTCTTGTTGGAAGACAAATCTCCGTCCCAGTCTCAGGTCTTTTGCAGACTGTTGCTGATGTTACACGTATTTGCTAACAAGTTGCAAAGATCTCCGATTGTAAATATTTTGTCAAAGATATGGCTACCGGTAATGTTAGTTGTTGAGCTAGCTAACTTAGATAGCTAACTAGCTAACTTAGTTAGCTACCTTAGTTAGCTAGCAAACAGACACGTATTTTGATTAGCTACACGACAATATCACAGCTCACTGCAGGTCAGCCAGTCCCTCCAGGATTTTGTGGGGATTGTTTGTGAAATTTGCACACCAAAAACACTTGGTTTTAGTGAGGCAAAAATCTTTGTTATGCTACTGGAAATTCTTACATTTTGCATGACAAAATGATTTTGTCCCACATTTGTGCTGGCAAAGGGAAGTTTGTTGACATGTGGCTTGATTGAACCCTATTATGTGTGGTAAATGTGCAGCGATTGGTTGAAATTACGAGCCCTCTTTTTGTACTGCGTGATGGGTCCATTTTATACTTGTTATATTGTGATGTAATTTAATACCACAATATAATGTTTGTATTTTCCCTACAAACAATGACTTAGCAAGATGGCACCGACAGACATGACAACTCTCTGCTTCCTCTGCTTCTAGCTCCTAAAGCTTGCAGTATTTAATTTTTTTGTGTGTTATTTCTTACATTATGACATACTTACAATACTTACATTGACTACAGCTCAACATTCAACACCATAGTACTCTCCAAGTTCATTAAGCTCTGGGCCCTGGGTCTGAACCCCTCCCTCTGCAACTGGGCCCTGGACTTCCTGACGGGCCGCCCCAGGTAGTGAAGGTAGGAAACAACACCTCCACTTCGCTGACCCTCAACACAGGGGCCCCACAAGGATGCGTTCTCAGCCCTCTCTTGTGCACCATGTTCAACCATGGGCGTGGACATACACGCTTCCAACTCAATCATCAAGTTTGCAGACTGCACAACAGTAGTAGGCCTGATTACCAACAATGACGAGACAGTCTACAGGGAGGAGGTGAGGGTCCTGGAGGGTGGTGGCAGGCCTCAACATCAACAAAAACCAAGGAGCTAATGGTGGACCTCAGGAAACAGCAGAGAGACCACGGTCCTTGGAACACGGTTGGAGTGAAATGTTTGGGTCATTTCAGAACGGGTCTGACGGTCCTCGGGTCTGTTTGGTTCATTTCCAGAGCGGGTCTGATGGTCCTTGTGTCTGTTAGGTTCATTTCAGAATGGGTCTGACGGTCCTCGGGTCTGTTTGGGTCATTTCAGAACGAGTCTGACGGTCCTCGGTCTGTTTGGTTCATTTCAGAACGGGTCTGACGGTCCTCGGTCTGTTTGGGTCATTTCAGAACGGGTCTGACGGTCCTCGGGTATGTTTGGGTCATTTTGGAACCGGTCCCACTTTCTGGACACATGAAGACCTCTAGTGCACAGTTATGTATGGACACATGGTGAGAAACATAGCAATACTGGTCCATAGTAGAAATGGGAAATAGTATTAACTGGGAAATAGTACTACCTGGGAAATAGTACTAACTGGGAAACAATACTGCCTGGGAAATAGTATTACCTGGGAAATAGTACTACCTGGGAAATAGTACTACCTGGGAAATAGTATTACCTGGGAAATAGTACTACCTGGGAAATAGTACTAACTGGGAAACAATACTGCCTGGGAAATAGTACTACCTGGGAAATAGTACTACCTGGGAAATAGTACTGCCTGGGAAATAGTATTACCTGGGAAATAGTACCGCCTGGGAAAATAGTACTACCTGGGAAATAGTACTGCCTGGGAAATAGTACTGCCTGGGAAATAGTACTACCTGGGAAATAGTATTACCTGGGAAATAGTACTGCCTGGGAAATAGTACTAACTGGGAAACAATACTGCCTGGGAAATAGTACTACCTGGGAAATAGTACTACCTGGGAAATAGTACTGCCTGGGAAATAGTACTGCCTGGGAAATAGTACTGCCTGGGAAATAGTACTGCCTGGGAAATAGTACTGCCTGGGAAATAGTACTACCTGGGAAATAGTACTGCCTGGGAAATAGTACTGCCTGGGAAATAGTACTGCCTGGGAAATAGTACTGCCTGGGAAATAGTACTGCCTGGGAAATAGTACTACCTGGGAAACAATACTGCCTGGGAAATAGTACTACCTGGGAAATAGTACTACCTGGGAAATAGTACTGCCTGGGAAATAGTACTGCCTGGGAAATAGTACTACCTGGTAAATAGTACTGCCTGGGAAATAGTACTGCCTGGGAAATAGTACCGCCTGGGAAATAGTACCGCCTGGGAAATAGTACCGCCTGGGAAATAGTACCGCCTGGGAAATAATACCACCTGGGAAATAGTACTACCTGGGAAATAGTACTGCCTGGGAAATAGGTACTGCCTGGGAAATAGTACTACCTGCCAAATAGTACTACCTGGAAATAGTACTCGCCTGGGAAATAGTACTGCCTGGGAAATAGTACTGCCTGGGAGAATAGTACTGCCTGGGAAATAGTACTGCCTGGGAAATAGTACTACCTGGGAAATAGTACTACCTGGGAAATAGTACTGCCTGGGAAATAGTACAGCCTGGGAAAAAGTACTGCCTGGGAAATAGTACTGCCTGGGAAATAGTACTGCCTGGGAAATAGTACTGCCTGGGAAATAGTACTACCTGGGAAATAGTACTGCCTGGGAAATAGTACTACCTGGGAAGGAAGTACTTGACATACATTACATCTACCTGCGTGTGTGTGTGTGTGTGTGCGTGTGTGTGTGTGTGTGTGTGTGTGTGTGTGTGTGTGTGTGTGTGTGTGTGTGTGTGTGTGTGTGTGTGTGTGTGTGTGTGTTTGTGTGCCGAGATGTGGGGTGGTCGGTGACTATGAAGGCCTTACAGTCAGAAGACGGGCCTTCACATTTTACGGATGTCCTGGTGGGTGACATGAACAGCCTTACACAGAGACCGGGCCAGTGACTATGAAGGCCTTACACAGGATTACCGGATCCTGGTCGGTGACTATGAAGGCCTTACACAGAGACATTACCGAGTCCTGGTCGGTGACTATGGGCCTTACACGGATGTCCGGGTGTCCTGGTCGTGACTATGAAGGCCTTACACAGAGACGCGCCTTGCCGGATGTGACACAGAGACGGGCCTTACCGGATGTCCTGGTGGGTGACTATGAAGGCCTTACACAGGGACACAGAGACTATGGGCCTTACCTTACCGGATGTCCTGGTGGGTGACTATGAAGGCCTTACACAGAGACTGGATGTCCGGTTATGAAGGCCTTGCAGGATGTCCGGATGGGTGGTGACTATGAAGGCCTTACACAGAGACGCGCCTTACCGGATGTCGTGGTCGGTGACTATGAAGGCCTTACACAGAGACTGCGCCGTGTTACCGGTGCAGCCGGGTCGTCTGGCCCGTGATGGTCGGTGACTATGTGGGCCTTACGATGGCCGAGACGGGCCTGTCTGGACCCAAACCTGTCCTTGGTCAGGAACATAAGGCCATAGTCCCATCAACCCCTTCTGGATCAGACAGACTCACATACCTGTCACAGAGACGGGCCTTACCGGATTTGTAAGTCGCTGACTATGAAGGCCTTACACAGAGACGGGCCTTACCGGATGTAAATGTAAATACCTATGAAGGCCTTACCATGTTCTCCATCTCACAGTAACAGTGTATTTGATTAGAGGTAACTAATAACAGTTCAAATACCATTTATAATTGTAAGATAATGAAGGCCTTACACAGAACTGGGCCTACTATTAACATCAGAGACTATAATTACACAGAGACAGGCAGGATGCTCCTACTCGGTGACCCTTGAAGGCCTTACACAGAGACCCCTTCTGGAATGTCTGGTCGGTGACTATGAAGGCCTTTCACAGGGGCTGCGCTTCTCCCAGAACAGCTGCAAACACAACAGCCGAGGTGATGAGATGAGGGAGGAGCTCATGTGGAGGGCGCTGGCGATGGCCGAGAGGAGGATCCGTCTGACGGGGTCTGGACCAGACCTGGTAGAGGACAACAGAGTCAGAAACATAACCATAGTCCCATCAACCCCTTCTGGTCAGACAGACTCACATACCTGTCATAAGGTAGATTTGTAAGTCGCTCTGGAAAAGGAAACAGAGTAAGATGAGAACAGGAGATGTTCTCCATCTCAACAGAGAGGGGATGAGAACAGGAAATACCATTTATAGGGATGGTGAGAACAGGAGGGATATACAGAGGGATGATGAACATCAGGAGAAGGAATCAGAGAGATGAGAACAGGAGAGGAAACAGAGGGATGATGAGAACAGGAAAGGAGGAGAGGGATGATGAGAACAGGAAACACAACAGAGGGTGATGAGAACAGAGAAGGAGAGGAAACAGACGGATGATGAGAACAGGAAAGGAGGAGAGATGAGAACAGGAAAGGAGGAGAGGGATGATGAGAACAGAGGAAGGAGACATGATGAGAACAGGGATGACAACAGGATGAGGAAAGGGATGGTGAGAACAGGAGAGGGAGGGATGATGAGAACAGGAAAGGAAACAGAGAGGGATGAGAAGAGAGAGGAGGAATGGTGAGAACAGGAGGGGGATGAGAACAGGAGAGGAGGAGAGGGATGATGAGAACAGGAGAGGAAACAGAGGGATGATGAGAACAGGAAAGGAGGAGAGGGATGATGAGAACAGGAGAGGAAACAGAGGGATGATGAGAACAGGAAAGGAAACAGAGGGATGGTGAGAACAGGAAAGGAGGAGAGGGATGATGAGAACAGGAGAGAAACAGAGGGATGATGAGAACAGGAAAGGAGGAGAGGGATGATGAGAACAGGAGGAGAGGAAACAGAGGGATGATGAGAACAGGAAAGGGAAACAGAGGGATGATGAGAACAGGAGAGGAAACAGGGGATGATGAGAACAGGAAAGGAGGGAGAGGGATGATGAGAATAGGAAGGAGGAGGGATGATGAGAACAGGAGAGGAAACAGAGGGGATGAGAACAGGAGAGAGGGAAACAGAGGGATGGTGAGAACAGGAAAGGAAACAGAGGGATGATGAGAACAGGAGAGGAAACAGAGAGGATGATGAGAACAGGAGAGGAGGAGAGGGATGGTGAGAACAGGAGAGGAAACAGAGGGATGATGAGAACAGGAAAGGAAACAGAGGGATGATGAGAACAGGAAAGGAAACAGAGGGATGATGAGAACAGGAAAGGAGGAGAGGGATGATGAGAACAGGAAATGAAACAGACGGATGATGAGAACAGGAAAGGAGGAGAGGGATGATGAGAACAGGAGAGGAAACAGAGGGATGATGAGAACAGGAAAGGAAACAGAGGGATGATGAGAACAGGAAAGGAGGAGAGGGATGATGACAACAGGAGAGGAAACAGAGGGATGATGAGAACAGGAAAGGAGGAGAGGGATGATGAGAACAGGAGAGGAAACAGAAAGGGGATGAGAACAGGAAAGGAGGAGAGGGATGATGAGAACAGGAGAGGAAACAGAGGGATGATGAGAACAGGAAAGGAGGAGAGGGATGATGAGAACAGGAGAGGAAACAGAGGGATGATGAGAACAGGAAAGGAAACAGAGGGATGATGAGAACAGGAAAGGAGGAGAGGGATGATGAGAACAGGAGAGGAAACAGAGAGGGGATGAGAACAGGAGAGGAAACAGAGAGGGGATGAGAACAGGAAAGGAAACAGAGGGGTGATGAGAACAGGAAAGGAAACAGAGGGGTGATGAGAACAGGAAAGGAAGAGAGGGATGATGAGAACAGGAAAGGAGGAGAGGGATGATGACAACAGGAGAGGAAACAGAGGGATGATGAGAACAGGAAAGGAGGAGAGGGATGATGACAACAGGAGAGGAAACAGAGGGATGATGAGAACAGGAAAGGAGGAGAGGGATGATGAGAACAGGAGAGGAGGAGAGGGATGATGAGAACAGGAGAGGAAACAGAGGGATGATGAGAACAGGAAAGGAAACAGAGGGTGAGGAGATGAGGAAAGGAAACAGAGGGTGAGGAGATGAAGAAAGGAAACAGAGGGTGAGGAGCAGAGGAGGACCCAGGACCCCCAGAAAACAGGACGTAGTATTTATCCAATTATAGTTCATTCAGGTTCGGGGTATAAATCCTAGCACAGCAGCAACAACAAGTGTTCAAGAAAGAATAAATAGCAAGACACGAAAGGCATTCGAAGCGAGACGAGATAACCGACCGAAAGAGACACAAAGAGACACCCAGCCACAGCAGCGTGGCTGGCATGGCAGGGGGCAGCTGGGGGAGACTGGCATGACTGGCATGGCTGGCATGGCAGGGGCAGCAGGGGGAGACTGGCATGGCAGGGGGCAGCAGGGGGCAGCAGGGGGAGACTGGCATGACTGGGGATGGCAGGGGGAGACTGGCATGGCTGGCATGGCAGGGGCAGCAGAGGGCAGCAGCGGGAGACTGGCATAGCTGGCATGGCAGGGGGCAGTTGGTGGAGACTGGCATGGCTGGCATGGCAGGGGATGGCTCCTCTTCATTAGGCCATGATGGCAGCAGACCAATGACCCATCACCCATCTACCTTGGTTAGTCCTAAACTAATACTCTCTCCAGTTAGAGTGGCATCTTCTTCCTTGATCGATTCCTCTTTTCTCCACGTCTTGAAAACATTTAGGAGCCAATTCACTCAAATCAAAGTTTATTGGTGCTCGTACACCGATCTGCAGATGTTATCTCAGGTGCAGTGAAATGCTTGTGTTTCTACCTTCCAACAGTGATAATACCGAACAATACAAAACAATACGCACATAATCCTGAAGTAAAAATAAATAAGTTAAGAATTATCTTCTGCTTCTACATTTTACATTTAAGTCATTTAGCAGATGCTCTTATCCAGAGCGACTTACAAATTGGTGAATTCACCTTCTGCTTCTACAAGCAACGTCAGAGTCCAGAATATAAATATAGAAATATAGGATGGTGTATATAGACAGTAGCTATATAGGATGGTGTTTATAGACAGCAGTTATATAGGATGGTGTGTATAGACAGTAGTAATATAGGATGGTGTATATAGACAGTAGTAATATAGGATGGTGTATATAGACAGTACAGACAGTAGTTATATAGGATGGTGTGTATAGACAGTAGTTATATAGGATGGTGTGTATAGACAGTAGTTATATAGGATGGTGTGTATAGACAGTAGTTATATAGGATGGTGTGTATAGACAGTAGTTATATAGGATGGTGTGTATAGACAGTAGTTATATAGGATGGTGTATATAGACAGTAGTAATATAGGATGGTGTGTATAGACAGTAGTTATATAGGATGGTGTGTATAGACAGTAGTTATATAGGATGGTGTGTATAGACAGTAGTTATGTAGCATGGTGTGTATAGACAGTAGTTATATAGGATGGTGTGTATAGACAGTAGTTATATAGGATGGTGTGTATAGACAGTAGTTATGTAGGATGGTGTGTATAGACAGGAGTTATATAGGATGGTGTGTATAGACAGTAGTTATATAGGATGGTGTGTATAGACAGTAGTTATATAGGATGGTGTGTATAGACAGTATAGACAGTAGTTATATAGGATGGTGTATATAGACAGTAGTTATATAGGATGGTGTGTTTAGACAGTAGTTATATAGGATGGTGCGTATAGACAGTAGTTATATAGGATGGTGTATATAGACAGTAGCTATATAGCATGGTGTGTATAGACAGTATAGACAGTAGTTATATAGGATGGTGTGTATAGACAGTAGTTATATAGGATGGTGTGTATAGACAGTAGTTATATAGGATGGTGTGTATAGACAGTATAGACAGTAGTTATATAGGATGGTGTGTATAGACAGTAGTTATATAGGATGGTGTGTATAAACAGTATAGACAATCAGCTATATAGGATGGTGTGTATAGACAGTAGTTATATAGGATGGTGTGTATAGACAGTAGTTATATAGGATGGTGTGTATAGAGAGTATAGACAGTAGTTATATAGGATGGTGG
>NW_027011906.1:0-21691 GCF_036934945.1 Oncorhynchus masou masou | reverse complement strand
CAGCAGAGAGCTAGTTAACATTATAACACACTGTCTCTGTCTCGAGCAGCAGAGCTTGTTAACACTATAACACACTGTCTCTGCCTCTGTCTCTAGCAGCTTTGCTAAAGGACTATAACACACTGTCTCTGTCTCAAGCAGCAGAGCTAGTTAACACTATAAGACACTGTCTCTGTCTCTGTCTCTATCAGCTTTGCTCGTTAACACTATAACACACTATCTCTGTCTCAAGCAGCAGAGCTAGTTAACATTATTACACACTGTCTCTGTCTCTAGCAGCAGGGCTAGTTAACACTATCACACACTGTTTCTCTCTCGAGCAGCAGAACTAGCCAATACTATAACACACTGTCTCTGTCTCTGTCTCTAACAGCAGAGCTAGTTAACATTATTACACACTGTCTCTGTCTCTAGCAACAAAGCAAGTTAACACTGTAACACACTCTCTGTCTGTCTCGAGCAGCAGAGCTAGTTAACACTATAACACACTGTCTCTGTCTCTAACAGCAGAGCTAGTTAACATTATTACACACTGTCTCTAGCAGCAGAGCTAGTTAACACTGTAACACACTGTCTCTGTCTCTAGCAGCAGAGCTAGTTACCATTATAACACACTGTCTCTGTCTCTGTCTCTAGCAGCAGAGCTAGTTCACGCTATAACACACTGTCTCTGTCTCTAGCAGCAGAGCTAGTTAACACTGTAACACACTGTCTCTGTCTCTAGCAGCAGAGCTAGTTCACGCTATAACACACTGTCTCTGTCTCTATCAGCTTTGCTAGTTAATACTATAACACACTGTCTCGAGCAGCAGAGCAAGTTAACATTATAACACACTGTCTCTGTCTCTAGCAGCAGAGCTTGTTACCACTATAACACACTGTCTCTTTCTCTGTCTCCAGCAGCAGAGCTAGTTAACACTATAACACACTGTCTCTGTCTCGGGCAGCAGAGCTAGTTAACACTATAAGACACTGTCTCTGTCTCTATCAGCTTTGCTCGTTAACACTATAACACACTGTCTCTGTCTCGAGCAGCAGAGCGATATAACACTATAACACACTGTCTCTAGCAGCAGAGCTAGTTAACATTATTACACACTGTCTCTGTCTCTAGCAGCAGAGCTAGTTAACACTGTAACACACTCTCTCTGTCTCTGTCTCTATCAGCAGAGCTAGTTAACACTGTAACACACTCTCTCTGTCTCTGTTTCTAGCAGCAGATCAAGTTAACATTATAACACACTGTCTCTGTCTCTGTCTCTAGCAGCAGGGCTAGTTAACACTATAACACACTGTTTCTGTCTCTTGCAGCAGAACTAGTTAACACTATAACACACTGTCGCTATCTCTGTCTCTTGCAGCAGAGCTTGTTACCACTATAACACACTGTCACTATCTCTTTCTCTAGCATCAGAGCGAGATAACATTATAACACACTGTGTCACACCTTGGTCTTAGTATTTTGTGTTTTAGTTTATTAGTTGGTCAGGCCAGTGTGTGACATGGGTTTATTGTTTGTTGTATTTCTTAGTGGGGGTTTTTATTTATTGGGATTGTAGCTGATTAGGGGTGTGTGTTTCATAGGTTTTGCTGCCTGAGGCGGTTCTCAATCAGAGTCAGGTGATTCTCGTTGTCTCTGATTGGGAACCGTTTTTAGGTAGCCTGGGTTTCACTTTGTATTTCGTGGGTGATTTTTCCTGTCTCTGTGTAGTGTTCACCAGATAGGCTCGGTCACTTTTGGATTTTCTTTTTTTCTTGTATTGGAAGAAGAAGAGTACGAGCGCCATTCTCCTTGCTGAGATGGTGCTAAATACATCATCACGGTCGGTCCCTGGGATTGGGCTGGCTAACACGCTTCGTTTTGCTTGGAAGGAAAAGGAGTTGGAGCCTTTAGGACAAGAATCTTTTGGAAGGATTATATTGATGGGGATTCTAAAGCTGACGGTGAAGGACGTGTTTTGTTTCCAAGGCAACTCGTTGGAGGGAGCATACGACGTGGCGCTACATACAGAGGAAAAACACGATGATATCCTGAGAAGGGCAAGAGCAGTGGGAGGTGAGAGGCCGATGAGCCACTATGAAATAACAAGCCTGGCGAAGAACAACTTTAGGGTTGTAACTGTTAACATTTACAACCCATACGTTAAGGATGAAGAGGTGAGGGCTTTTCTGGGGAGATACATGGATAACGTTTCCTCAGCTAGGCACCTCAAAGACTCCCTTGGGTTTTGGAATGGGAGGAGAGATTTCCAGGCCCTCCTCAGGGAGGACTCAAAGGGACATGGTGGATACCTTCATCCTCCTGCTATGATCTCCCTTGGGGCTGACAGGGGGACATTGTTTTATGCACGTCAGCCCCCATTTTGCAGGCGCTGTATGGCCTATGGACACATTTTCGCCTCGTGCAGCATGAGAAAATGCAGATTTTGTGGATCTGAGGATTACGAGGCGAGGGATTGTGACAAGCCTAAAACATGCCATGGGTGTGGCTCGTCAGCACACCTGTGGCGGGGGTGCCCGGCCCGTCAGAGGTCATATGCGTCTGCGGCTGGGGGGAGCAGGAGCGGGGATGGGGGAAGAAGAGGAGGGGAAGGAAACATGCCTCATGACAAGAATACAAGTCCAGAGGGAAGGCCACAAGGAAGGAAGAGGAGCAAGAAGCGGCGGATGAAAGAGAGAAGGAAACGGAAGGCACGGGAGTAGGAGAACCAGGAAAAGCGGTGGAAGAAGGCAACCGAGTGGAGGAGCATGAGAGAGAAGAAAGCGAGGGAGGAGTGGTGGAGTAGAAAACGGTGGAAGAGCAAGTGGACTGGGGGAAAGTGACATGGTGGAAGAGATGAGGGGTATGGTGGAGGAGCTGGCGGGGGGGTGGTATCTCTCCACTGCCGCCATCACCAAAGAAGAGAATGAAGAGGAGGGTGCGATTGGCGACAGTGAGGGGAGGGATGGCCAAGAGAGTGATGAGGGTGGGAGAAACCTTTGGGTTGCTGCTGGTTTCCCAAGACTCTCAACTTCTTTTGGGTGGGGACACACCTAACAAGACTCAGGACTGGGTACAGGAGGAGGTGGGGAGTTTTTTGTTTGGGGACTCAGCCTCCCCAATTTTTCCAAACCAGCTGCAACACTGGGGAGGGGGAGAATTGTGGGGGTAGACCCAGGGTGCAGGGCACCCCCGAGAGCCAAACACTATTCCTGCATCCTGGGATGGTGTGATGGAGGAAGTGGGGGGATGTCGGGATTACGGATGGTGTTCTCACCGGTAGATATGGAGCAGGGGGAGCATCGGGTGAGTCTCCTGGTTTTTTTTTCTGTCTGAGTTTAGAATTTGAGTGTATTACATGTTTTATTTTTTTCATGGAGTCTAATTTTACTTTTGTTAGTTTAAATGTAAGGGGTTTAAGAGATATTGTTAAGAGGAGGGTGGTTTTTAGTTATTTGGAGGGTGTGGGGTTTGATTTTTGTTTTTTACAGGAGGTTCACCTGAGGGATGGAGGGGATGTTAGTAGGTTTAAGAGGGAGTGGGACAGGGAGTCGGTTTGGGGTGTAGGGGGGTGCACTCATCGGGGGTAGAGATTTTGTGTGGGCACAGGGAGGTAAAAGTGGAGGATTCTTTTGTGGTAATGCAGGGGAGGGTTATAGGGGTGGATGTCACGATAAGGGATTGTAAATTTAGATTAGTGGTGGTGTATGGGCCACAGGTGGTGGCAGACAGGAAGGAGATGGTGGACTGTCTGACGCCCCTGTGTGTCACAAATAGGAAATTAGTGATTGGGGGGGATTTTAATACAGATTTAGGAAGAGGGGGGATAACAGTGCAGGCGCCATTGCTAGGCTAATGGCTTGCCATGGTCTGGTAGATGGTGGTATGCACACTACTCGAAAATGGACGGTCCTACATGTCGTAACTCCAGGGGGTTGAGCGGAGGCTCGATTATATTTTTGTACCCAGGTCTTTGGGTAAGTTGTCTGGGCGACTGTTGCCTGTTTTCTTTTCGGATCACGACGGCGTGCTCCTGCAGGTGTGGGTCGCCAGTCTGTCTCTTTGGTAAGGGGTACTGGAAGCTAGATCGGGATGTGCTGGAGGAGCAGGCTTTGTTGACGGGTTTTATGGTTTCTTTAGGAGGCTTGAGGGCCTCCGGTTGTGCGAGGGTGTTAGAGTAGTGGGAATTAGTTAAGGTGAGGATTAGGGCTTTTATAATAGGGTATTGCAAGAGGAAAAAAAGGGAGGAGAGGAGGGAGGTGGTTCATATCCAAAGGTTAATTGAACTAGAATACGAGGCAGGCAACCTCGGCGGGTCGTTTGACTGGGAGAGATCCGCAACCCTAAAGGCGCAGCTCAGGGAGTTGCAGGAGCGGAAGGCTCAAGCTTTCCTGGAGCGTGCGCATATGACTTTCTAGAACATAATGAGACTTGTTCTGCTATGTTCTTTAAGTTGGTTAGGGCAAGACAGAGTAGGAAGGTAATGCATGGTGTTAGGGAAGAAAATGGTAGTATAGTTAGAGAACCAGAGGATATGGTCAGGGTGACAACTGATCATTTCCAAGGTTTTTTTAAGGAAAGGAAATAGATGTAGAGCAGGGAAACGTGTTTTTAGAACACTTGTCAGGCGGTTGCCCGGAGGACATTAGAGAAGTGATGGAGGCCCAGATCTCACTAGAAGAGGTTGAGAGCGCTCTTAGGAGGATGGGAAAAGGGAAGGTGCCTGGGATGGATGGGCTGCCGGCTGAGTTTTATCTCAAGTTTTGGGGTATACTTGGACCAGTGGTCCTCGAAGTCTTGAAGGCCATCCTTGAGACGGGGTCGGGGGATCAATGGCTGTTGGTGTGCTGTCACTTTTATATAAGAAGGGGAAGTAACAGACCTTGGCAACTGGCGGCCATTGACCATGCTGTGTGTAGATTACAAGCTACTTGCAAAGGTTTTAGCAGACCAGTTGCGCACAGCCCTTCCCTACGTCGTTCATGAGGATCAGACGTGCAGGGTAGAAGGCCGCTCTATTAGATGGAACCTACAGTTAATCAGGGACTCCATCGCTTGGGTTGAAGATAGAGGACTGCCTTTTATGGTTGCAGCGCTAGATCAGGCGAAAGCTTTCGATCGCGTGAATAGATCCTTTTTATTCAGA
Source organism: Oncorhynchus masou masou (assembly GCF_036934945.1). Lineage (NCBI taxonomy): Eukaryota > Metazoa > Chordata > Actinopteri > Salmoniformes > Salmonidae > Oncorhynchus > Oncorhynchus masou. The sequence continues at coordinate 16,565 of NW_027011906.1, read as the reverse complement.
GGGTTAGGTCGATTAGGATTTGGGGAGAAGTTTATAGGATGGATTCGTACATTATATGTCGGAGCGAGGTGCCGAGTTAGTGTAAATAGTCACTTGGGTGACGTTTTTGACCTCTCGTCTGGGGTCAGGCAGGGGTGCCCACTCTTGGCTCTCCTCTTCGTTCTGTACATGGAGCCTCTGGGGGCTGCCATTAGGGCAGACACAGGGGTGGAAGGTCTGCTGATCCCTGGAAGTGGTGGACTGCGTGTTAAGATGACGCAGTACGCCGACGACACTTCCTTGTTGTGCAAGGACTCATGCCTGACAAGGTCCCTTGCCATCTTTGGGGATTTCACTCGAGCGTCGGGAGCAGTTCTGAACCATGCAAAGTTTTCCGTCAAGTTTTTCGGAAGATGGCGCGGTAGAACGGATGTGCCTGGGGGGTTATCTCTCTGTGAGGGGGCCCTGAGGATTCTCGGGGTCCATTTTGAGACCTCCGGCTCAGCGACGCTAAACTGGAACATGCGTATCGCAGTGTTACAGAGGAAGCTAGCAATGTGGAAAGCTAGGTATTTGTCTTTTATGGGCAAAGTCCTGGTCCTAAAGGTGGATGTGTTGCCGTCACTTTTGTATTTGGCGTACATCTACCCATTGCCGGCTTGTCTGAGGAGGCCTCTAGTGAAGCTTGTGTTTCAGTTTATGTGGAGTGGCAGGTATGAGTGGGTCGCCAGGGCACGCATGATCTGTCCCATTGGGGAGGGAGGTAGGGGGGTACCACATTTCCCCCTCAAGCTGGACACAATTTTTGTTTCTTTCTTGTTAACGGAGCTTGCTCAGCCAGTGATACACCCATCCGGTTACCTCCTGCGGGTATTTTCTCGTATCAGGCGAGAAGCATAATGGTGTGGTCTAACACGGGTCTCGGGCGGAACAGTTGCCGTGGCACTTTGGTCATGCGGCCAAGTGGCTGCGTGCACACCCTGAGGTTGAAGTTGCCCGAGTAGGTTTAGATCATAGGCACCTGTACGAGGAGGTCAAAAAGTCAGAGAGTCCGGCGCCTGTAGTAGGCATCTCGGAAGTGGTCTGGGAGGGAGTGCAGGTGAGGGGTCTGGACAACAGGCTCAAGGACCTGAATTGGTTGAGCCTTCATAAGTGTTTGCCGGTACGTTCCATCTTGTACCGACATAGTTTAGTGCAATCCCCACCTGTCCAAGATCCTCTTGTGGCAGGGGAGGAGACTGTGCACCATGTCTTTTGGGACTGTGCCTTTGCTGGAGTAGTATGGGCTAGGGCACGGGTGTTGTTAGGTTTGGTAAAGGGGGATTTTGTATTGACGTGGGCCAGGTTAGAGAGGGGTGTAGGGAGAGCGAGAGGGACGGATAGGGACAGGCTTCTCATTAGTCTCTTTAAACGGGGGCTGTGGGAAGCAAGGCTGAACATGGAGAAGACAGGGAGAGATTGGGGGTGGAAGGGATAGTGAGGAGAGTGGAAGGAGATTTGAGGGGGAGGATGAAGAGGGAGGAGAGGAAGTGGGGCAGCATGCTGCTCGGGAGAGGTGGAAGGGGGTTTAGGGCTGGGTGTCATTTAGATTTGTAAGAGGATAGATTAGGGACAGGGAGATAGGGAAGGTATTTTGTTGGGTGACGGGGAGGGAAGATGCTCCTCTGAGGTTTTGTTTGGGGTTTATGTTTAGTTTAATTTAATTAGTTTAATCAAAAATACCATTATTTGAGTATGTATGTAAATTATGAGTTGTAAAGAATGAATGGTATTGATGATAATAAATTATTTTTTATAAAAAAAAATTTTTTAAGAGACAGGCTGTATAGGTTTTTCACGTTCCGTTTGTTGTTTTTTTGTATTTTTAAGTTATTTTGTGTATCGTCATTTGTTCCGTTAAAGAACATGAGTAACCAACACGCTGCATTTCGGTCCGACTCTCTTTCGTCAAACGAAGAACGTCGTTACAGAATCACCCACCACACACGGACCGAGCAGCGTGTTAACAGGCAGCTGGAGCAGCGAAGGGAGGACGTTATGGACAGCAGAGGATTGGAGTATACGACGTGGGAAGAAATAGACAGGTGGGCGGCCGACCCAGAGAGAGTGCCGGAGCCCGCCTGGGATTCGCTGGAGCAGTGCGAAGAGGGCTATAGGAGAATGGAGTCGAAAAGAAAGACACGGCAGCGCAGAGCGAAACCAGAACATCTGCCCCAAAAATGTATTGGGGGGGGGGGGCTCAGAGGGAGAGTGGCTGTGTCAGGAGACAGACCTGAGCCAACTCTCCCTGTTTATCGTGAGGAGCCAAGGAGGAGACCAGAACCGGTGTTGGAGGTGAGTGAAGCAGAGACTGTGAAGGAGTTAATGGGGAAATTGGAGGAGAGAGTAATGAGGGAGTTGCTAGTTTGGTGCTTTAGGTATAAGATTCGTCCGACGGAGCGTGTCGAGGATTTAATGGCACCTGGGTCAGCGCTCCATACTAGTCCTGAGGTGCGTGTTAGTCGGCTGGTGAAAAATGTGCCAGCCTCACGCACTAGGCCTCCTGTGTACCTACCTAGCCTTGCACGTCCTGTGCCAGTCCTGCTCTCAGGCTCTCCAGTACACCTTCACGGTCCAGTCCATCCTGTGCCACCTTCACACACCAGTCCTCCGATGGTAGCTCCCGCACCAGGCTTCCTGTGCGTGTCCTCGATCCAGTACCACCAGTTCCAGTACCACGCACCAGGCCTTCAGTGCGCCTCGCCTGTTCAGCGCAGCCAGCGCTTTCTCCCTCTCCTGCGCTGTCGGAGTCTCCCGCCTGTTCAGCGTTTCTAGAGCCTTCCTCCTCTACAGCGCTGCCGGAGCCTCCTGCCTGTTCGGAGCAGCCTGAGCTGCCAGTCTGCATGGAGCAGCTAGAGCTGCCAGTCTGCATGGAGCAGCTAGAGCTGCCAGTCTGCTTGGAGCAGCCAGAGTTGCCAGTCTGCATGGAGTTGCCAATCTGCATGGAGTTGCCAGTCTGCATGGAGTTGCCAGTCTGCAAGGAGCTGCCAGTCTGCAAGGAGCTGCCAGTCGGCAAGGAGCTGCCAAAGCTGTTAGTCTGCATGGAACAGTCAGAGCTGTCAGTCTGCAAGAAGCCGCCAGAGCTGTCAATCTGCATGGAGCAGCCAGAGCAGCCAGTCAGCATGGAGCAGCCAGAGCCGCCAGTCAGCATGGAGCAGCCAGAGCCACCAGTCAGCATGAAGCAGCCAGAGCCGTCAGTCAGCCAGACTCTTCCAGATCTGCCAGTCAGCCAGACTCTTCCAGATCTGCCAGTCAGCCAGACTCTTCCAGATCTGCTATTCAGCCAGACTCTTCCAGATCTGCCAGTCAGCCAGACTCTTCCAGATCTGCCAGTCAGCCAGACTCTTCCACATCTGCCAGTCAGCCAGACTCTTCCAGATCTGCCAGTCAGCCAGACTCTTCCAGATCTGCCAGTCAGCCAGACTCTTCCAGATCTGCCAGACAGCCAGACTCTTCCAGATCTGCCAGTCAGCCAGACTCTTCCAGATCTGCCAGTCAGCCAGACTCTTCCAGATCTGCCAGTCAGCCAGACTTTTCCAGATCTGCCAGTCAGCCAGACTCTTCCAGATCTCCCAGTCAGCCAAACTCTTCCAGATCTGCTATTCAGCCAGACTCTTCCAGATCTGCCAGTCAACCAGACTCTTCCAGATCTGCTAGTCAACCAGACTCTTCCAGATCCGCCAGTCAGCCAGGATCTGGCGGATTCAACTGCCTGGCTGGGCTTCATCTCAGTACTGGGCTTCTTCTCAGTACTGGGCTTCCTCTCAGTACTGGGCTTCCTCTCAGTACTGGGCTGCCCCTCAGTCCCGAGCTGCCCCTCAGCCACGAGCTGCTCCTCAGTTCAGTGGGGTTCTGGGTGAGGACTATTCGGCCATGGTCGGCGGCGAGGGTGGATCATCCCAGGACGCGAAGGGGAGGATCTATGACATTTATGGAGTGGGGTCCACGTCCCGAGCCGGAACCACCACCATGGACAGACGCCCACCCGGACCCTCCCTATGTTTTTGAGGTGCGTTCGGGAGTCCGCACCTTAGGGGGGGGGGGTTCTGTCACGCCTTGGTCTTAGTATTTTGTGTTTTAGTTAATTAGTTGGTCAGGCCAGGGTGTGACATGGGTTTATTGTTTGTTGTATTTCTTAGTGGGGTTTTTTAGTTATTGGGATTGTGGCTGATTAGGGGTGTGTGTTGCATAGGTTTGGCTGCCTGAGGCGGTTCTCAATCAGAGTCAGGTGATTCTCGTTGTCTCTGATTGGGAACCGTATTTAGGTAGCCTGGGTTTCACTTTGTATTTCGTGGGTGATTGTTCCTGTCTCTGTGTTAGTGTTCACCAGACAGGCTGTATAGGTTTTTCACGTTCCGTTTGTTGTTTTTTTGTATTTTTAAATTATTTCGTGTATCGTCATTTGTTCCATTAAAGAACATGAGTAACCAACACGCTGCATTTCGGTCCGACTCTCTTTCGACAAACGAAGAAAGTCGTTACACACTGTTCTTTCTCTAGCAGCAGAGTTAGTTAACACTATAACACACTGTCTCTGTCTCTGTCTCTAACAGTAGAGCAAGGTAACTCTATAACACACTGTCTCTTTCTCTAGCAGCAGAGCTTGTTACCACTATAACACACTTTCTCTGTCTCTGTCTCTAACAGTAGAGCTAATTAACTCTATAACACACTGTCTCTTTCTCTAAAAGGCAGAGCTAGTTAACACTGTAACACACTCTCTCTGTCTCTGTTTCTAGCAGCAGAGCTAGTTAACATTATAACACACTGTCTCTGTCTCTGTCTCTAGCAGCAGGGCTAGTTAACACTATAACACACTGTTTCTGTCTCGAGCAGCAGAACTAGTTAACACTATAACACACTGTCTCTGTCTCTAACAACAGAGCTAGTTAACATTATTACACACTGTCTCTGTCTCTAGCAGCAGAGCTAGTTAACACTATAATCCACTGTCTCTGCCTCTGTTTCTAGCAGCAGAGCTAGTTAACACTATAATACACCGTCTCTGTCTCTGTCTCGAGCAGCAGGGCTTGTTACCACTATAACACACTGTCTCTTTCTCTGTCTCCAGCAGCAGAGCTAGTTAACACTATAACGCACTGTCTCTGTCTCTAGCAGCAGAGCTAGTTAACACTCTAACACACCGTCTCTGTCTCTAGCATCAGAGCTAGATAACATTATAACACACGGTCTCTTTCTCTAGCAGCAGAGCTAGTTAACACTATAACACACTGTCTCCAGCAGCAGAGCTAGATAACACTATAACACACTGTCTCTTCCTCTGTCTCTAGCAGCTTTGCTAGTAAGGACTATAACACACTGTCTCTGTCTCAAGCAGCAGAGCTAGTTAACACTATAAGACACTGTCTCTGTCTCTGTCTCTATCAGCTTTGCTCGTTAACACTATAACACACTGTCTCTGTCTCTAGCAGCAGAGCTAGATAACACTATAACACACTGTCTCTAGCAGCAGTGCTAGTTAACATTATTGCACACTGTCTCTGTCTAGCAGCAGAGCTAGTTAACACTGTAACACACTCTCTCTGTCTCTGTTTCTAGCAGCAGAGCTAGTTAACATTATAACACACTGTCTCTGTCTCTGTCTCTAGCAGCTTTGCTCGTAAGGACTATAACACACTGTCTCTGTCTCCAGCAGCAGAGCTAGATAACACTATAACACACTGTCTCTGCCTCTGTCTCTAGCAGCTTTGCTAGTAAGGACTATAACACACTGTCTCTGTCTCTAGCAGCAGAGCTAGTTAACATTATAACACACTGTCTCTGTCTCTGTCTCTAGCAGCAGATCTAGATAACATTATAACACACTGTCTCTGTCTCTGTCTCGAGCAGCAGAACTAGTTAACACTGTAACACACTCTCTCTGTCTCTGTCTCTAGCAGCAGATCTAGATGACAATATAACATACTGTTTCTCTCTCTGTCTCTAGCAGCAGAGCTAGATAACACTATAACACACTGTCTCTGTCTCTAGCAGCAGAGCTAGTTAACACTATAACACACTGTATCTGTCTCTGTCTCTAACAGCAGAGCTAGTTAACACTATAACACAGTGTTTCTGTCTCTAGCAGCAGAACTAGTTAACAATATAACACACTGTCTCTGTCTCTAACAGCAGAGCTCGTTAACACTGTAACACACTCTCTCTGTCTCTGTCTCTGTCTCTAGCAGCAGATCTAGATAACAACTATAACACAGTGTCTTTGTCTCTAGCAGCAGATCTAGTTAACACTATAACACACTGACTCTGTCTCTTGATCTGTCTCTAGCAGTAGAGCTCGATAACAACTATAACATACTGTCTCTGTCTCTAGCAACAGAGCTCGTTACCACTATAACACACTGTCTCTGTCTCTAACAGCAGGCTAGTTAACATTATAACACACTGTCTCTGTCTCTAGCAGCAGATCTCGATAACACTATAACACACTGTCTCTGTCTCTAGCAGCAGAGCTAGTTAACATTATAGCACGCTGGCTCTGTCTCTGTCTCCAGCAGCAGAGCTAGTTAACACTATAACACACTCTCTCTAGCAGCAGAGCTAGTTAACATTATAACACGCTGTCTCTGTCTCCAGCAGCAGAGCTAGTTAACACTATAATACACTGTCACTATCTCTGTCTCTAGCAGCAGAGCTTGTTAACACTGTAACACACTCTCTCTCTGTCTCTATCAGCTTTGCTCGTTAACACTATAACACACTGTCTCTGTCTCTAGCAGCAGAGCTCATTAACACTGTAACACACTCTCTCTGTCTCTGTCTCTAGCAGCAGATATAGATAACACTATATCACACTGACTCTGTCTCTGTCTCTAGCAGTAGAGCTAGATAACAACTATGACACAGTGTCTTTGTCTCTAGCAGCAGATCTAGTTAACACTATTGTCAGGATCCGGTTACGAACCTGGGTCTCCGGAGTGAGAAACAGTCACTTAACCAACTGAGCCACGAATAGTCAGCAGAACCCAGAAGATGAGGCAGACACAGCAGTACTTAAGACGGTGTATTTAATAAAGTAAAAAGGAGAAGTCCTTCAATACAAAAAAAGGCAAATCCAAAAGGTGGTAGGAATAGCATAAAAAAGCCTCAAGAGATACTCAAAAACAAAAACAGAATTCCACAAGAGCATCCACCGGAATCGACAAGAATACACAGAACACTAGGGCTGGGTGCTAACATACAAACACAGAGCACAGAACTGAGGGAAACTAAGGGTTTAAATACAATCAGGGGAAACGAGGCACAGGTGCAAATAATAATGGGGAACCAGGGAAAAAACATGAGGTCAAAAAGCACAATGGGGGCATCTAGTGACCAAAACCCGGAACAACCCTGGCCAAATCCTGACAGAATCCCCCCCCTAGGAACGGCTCCTGACGTTCCTACCAGCTCTCTCAGGGTGGAGGGCCCTGAACTGACGAATGAGGTCAGGGTCCAGGATGTCTTTAGCAGGAACCCAGGAGCGCTCCTCGGGACCGTAGCCTTCCCAGTCCACCAGATACTGCCAGGACCGCTGCACCCGGCGGGAATCCAGTATCCGATGGACGGTATAAGCCGGCTGGCCTCCAATGACACGAGGCGGAGGGGAGGTCTGTCTGCCAGGACAAGGGAGAAAAAACAACAGGTTTTAACAATGAAATGTGAAATGTGGGATTAATCTTAAGGGATCTGGGTAAGTGTAGGCGATAAGAAACTGGGTTAACTCTCCTGGCAACCTTGAAGGGACCGATGTATTTTTGGGACAGCTTGCGAGACTCCACCCGTAGAGGTAAGTCTCTTGTGGAGAGCCAGACTCTCTGGCCGGGGCGCAGGGTAGGCCTGGGACGGCGACGTCTGTTGGCTTGTTGTTGGTACCTCTGTGAGAACGCATAAGATTAAGACGGGTCTTCCTCCACATAAGCCGACAGCGTCTGACGAACTTCAAGGCTGAAGGCACTCTGACTTCTGCCTCCTGGTCCGGGAACAATGGAGGAGCATAGCCAAACTGACACTCGTGCGGGGACATACCAGTGGAGGAGGAGCGCAAGGTGTTGTGCGCGTATTCGGCCCAAACAATAAAGGATGACCATGTGGACGGGTTGTCACGAGTCATACATCGGAGGGTGGTTCCCAGCTCTTGATTCATCCTCTCTGTTTGGCCGTTGGACTCCGGATGGTACCCTGAAGATAGACTGGCAGAAGCCCCCATGAGTTGGCAGAAGGCCTTCCAAAACCTTGAGGCGAACTGGGGACCTCTGTCAGAAACCATATCTTGAGGAATGCCGAAGACTCTTAACACATGATTAATTACCAACTCTTCCGTTTCCTTGGCAGAAGGTAACTTAGTCAGAGGGACGAACCTGGCCGCCTTTGAAAACCTGTCGATTATGACTAGGATAGTAGTATTGCCATGGGATGGAGGAAGTCCAGTAATAAAGTCCAATGAGATATGGGACCAGGGTCTGTGGGGAACAGGTAAAGGGTGAAGGAGTCCTTGAGGGCGGAGGTGAGAAGATTTGCCCTGGCAGCACACGGGACAGGCATTGACGAAAGTGGCAACGTCTTCTCTTATGGTAGGCCACCAGAACTTACGCTGGATGAACTCCAAGGAGCGACCTACGCCCGGATGACAGGTGAGGCGAGAGGAGTGCCCCACAGAAGGACCTGAGTCCTCACTGCCTTGGGGACAAACAACCGATTGGCAGGACCTCCTTTCGGGTCCGGTTCGCTAGCTTGAGCACGTCTCACGGTATCCTCAACTTGCCACGAGATCGGAGCCACAATCTTAGCAGCGGGAAGGACAGGCATGTCCGTGTCATCTTGAATGGCAGGAGCGTAGACTCGGGACAGGGCATCCGGTTTGAGATTCTTCGACCGGGCCGATAGGTGAGGATAAACTGGAATCGATTGAAGAAAAGAGACCATCTAGCTTGTCTAGAGTTCAACCGCTTCGCCTGCTGGATATACTCCAGATTTTTGTGGTCCGTAAGCACTTGAAACGGGTGAGAAGCCCCCTCGAGCCAGTGTCTCCATTCCTTCAATGCCATCTTAACCGCTAGGAGTTCACGATCCCCACATCGTAGTTCCTCTCAGTCGGGGTAAGCCGGTGTGAGAAGAAAGCGCACGGATGAAGCTTCTTGTCTTCACCCCTCTGAGACAGGACAGCTCCAACACCAACCTCTGATGCGTCTACCACCACCACAAATGGTTCATCCGTAGTCGGTAGTATCAGGATGGGAGCAGAGAGAACGCTGCTTGAGTCCTTGGAAGGCCGTCTCAGCTTCTCTTCCCCACAAAAACCTTGCATTGCCACCCTTGGTTAAAGCTGAGAGAGGGGCTGCCACCAAGCTGAAGTTCTTGATGAACTTGCAGTAAAAGTTTTTGAAGCCCAGGAAACGCTGAACTTCCTTAACGGATTTGGGGTGGGCCAATCCGCTACCGCCCCTACCTTCCTGGGGTCCATTTGGACTCGACCGGGTTCCACTACAAATCCCAGGAATTGTACTCGGGATGAATGGAATTCACATTTTCCGGCTTAACGTACAGATGGCTGTCCAGGAGGCGTTTGAGTACTTGTCTGACATGCTTAGTGTGTTCTTGAAGGGAGCTCGAAAAGATGAGGATGTCATCCAAGTAAACGAACACAAATATGTTAAGCATATCCCTAAGCACATCGTTTATGAGCGCTTGGAACACCGCTGGGGCGTTGGTCAGGCCGAAGGGCATCACCAAGTATTCATAGTGACCAGTAGGCGTGTTGAAAGCGGTCTTCCACTCGTCACCAGGTCTTATCCGCACAAGATGGTATGCGTTCCGCAGGTCAAGCTTAGTGAAAACAACTGCTTCCTGGAGCAGCTCGAAGGCTGTGGCCATAAGGGGTAGCGGGTAACGGTTACGGACGGTTATGGCATTGAGTCCCCGGTAGTCGATGCAAGGACGTAATCCACCGTCTTTCTTGGCCACAAAGAAAAACCCTGCTCCCGCCGGGGAGGTGGATGGACGCATGAGGCCTGCTTCCAGAGCGTCCTTGATGTAGGTATCCATAGCAGCTCGTTCGGGTGGAGATAGGGAAAAGATCCGACCCCTGGGGGGCAAGTGCCCGGAAACAGGTCGATGGGGCAATCGTAAGGTCTATGGGGTGGTAGCATGGTGGCCCTCTGTTTGCTAAACACCAGTTTGAGGTCATGGTAACACTCGGGAACTCGGGTCAGGTCGATGGATTCTAAAGACTCGGGAGTAGAACTCGGGGAATTCTGGAAAATACAAGTAGCTTGGCACGTAGGACCCCACTGCTTGATAGTGCCCACAGACCAGTCGATGTGAGGGTTATGGCTGTGAAGCCAGGGGTATCCAAGGACGAGAGGGAACTCGGAACAGGAGATCAAATGAAAGTTCATCAATTCCTGGTGTTGTGAAACTGAAAGTCGCAAGGAGGTAGTGACATGAGTGACAAGTCCAGATCCCAAAGGGCTTCCATCCAATGTAGTGACCCTCATGGGTTCACTTAGAGGTTCAGAGGGAACGCCATTCTCCTTCGCCCAGACACCATCCATGAAGTTACCTGCGGCTCCAGAGTCTACCAAGGCTTGAAGGTGAAGCTTGTGGTTGTCCCAGGAGAGGGTGACTGGAATGAGCAGACGGGAGTTGGACGGATGGGAGGAGGTTATGTTTCCCGATACAGTTCCCCCGGTCTGTACGGGACAGAGCGTTTCCCTGGAGCCCGGGACACGTGGAACGGAAATGGCCCGGTTTGCCGCAATATAGACAGCGTCGCTCCCTCATCCGGCGGTCTCTCTCAGCCTGGGAGATGCGTCCAATCTGCATGGGTTCCGATGGAGCCAGCGAGGATAAAGGTGGGGACTCGGAGCTGGGACTGATAGGGGCTAGAGGTCTACGGTTGAGTTCTCTCTCTCTGACGCTGGTCAATGCGTGAGGCCAACTTGATCAGGGACTCGAGATTGTCCGGTGGTTCCAGAGTGGCCAGTTCATCTTGGATAGTGTCGGAAAGGCCTTTCAGAAAGCACACCGTGAGCGCCTCGTTGTTCCAGCCACTTGCTGCTGCCACCGTGCGGAACTGGATGGCATAGTCCGTCACGCTGCGCCAACCTTGGTGGAGAGTCAGGAGCTGTTTGGCTGAGTCAGAACCACTGCTTGGGCCTTGAAACACTCGTTTGAATTCCTCAGCAAAGGCAGAGTAGCTGGCACAGCAGGAACTATGGGCATCCCACACAGCAGTAGCCCAGGCCAGGGCTTTTCCGACAGCAGGGTGATGATATAAGCGATCTTAGACCGGTCGGTGGGAAACGACGAGGGTTGTAGCTCAAAGGAGAGAGAACAGTGGGTGAGAAACCCTTTACAAGCACTTGGATCACCTGAGAACCGTTGGGGAGGTGGAAGACGAGGTTCAGCCAGGGGTTAACTGCCATGGGTACGTGAATCTGAGGTACTGGGACGGGAACTGTTGCCGGGGTAAGACGATCAGATATTTGCTTAATGGAAGTCAGCATCTCCGACAGAAGATGAGAATGTCTAGCCATTAAGGCCTCTTGCTGAACCAGGGCGGCTTCGTGGCGTTGGACAGTCTCCTGGTGGTGGGACAGCATGGCAAAAAGGTCCTGGGAACTGCCTGCCTCTGGGTTCATTTTTGGCTCTGTGTTTCTGTCAGGACCCGGTTACGAACCTGGGTCTCCGGAGTGAGAAACAGTCACTTAACCAACTGAGCCACGAATAGTCAGCAGAACCCAGAAGATGAGGCAGACACAGCAGTACTTAAGACGGTGTATTTAATAAAGTAAAAAGGAGAAGTCCTTCAATACCAAAAAAGGCAAATCCAAAAGGTGGTAGGAATAGCATAAAAAAGCCTCAAGAGATACTCAAAAACAAAAACAGAATTCCACAAGAGCATCCACCGGAATCGACAAGAATACACAGAACACTAGGGCTGGGTGCTAACATACAAACACAGAGCACAGAACTGAGGGAAACTAAGGGTTTAAATACAATCAGGGAAAACGAGGCACAGGTGCAAATAATAATGGGGAACAAGGGAAAAAACATGAGGTCAAAAAGCACAATGGGGGCATCTAGTGACCAAAACCCGGAACAACCCTGGCCAAATCCTGACAACTATAACATACTGTCTCCGTCTCTAGCAACAGAGCTCGTTACCACTATAACACACTGTCTCTAGCAGCAGAGCTAGTTAACATTATAACACACTGTCTCTATCTCTAGCAGCAGATCTCGTTAACACTATAACACACTGTCTCTAGCAGCAGAGCTAGTTAACATTATAACACGCTGTCTCTGTCTCCAGCAGTAGAGCTAGTTAACACTATAACACACTGTCCCTAGCAGCAGAGCTAGTTAACATTATAACACACTGTCTCTGTCTCTGTCTCCAGCAGCAGAGCTAGTTAACATTATAACACGCTGTCTCTGTCTCCAGCAGCAGAGCTAGTTAACACTATAACACACTGTCTCTAGCATCAGAGCTAGTTAACATTATAACACACTGTCTCTGTCTCTGTCTCCAGCAGCAGAGCTAGTTAACACTATAACACACTGTCTCTAGCAGTGGAGCTAGTTAACATTATAACACGCTGTCTCTGTCTCCAGCAGCAGAGCTATTTAACACTATAACACACTGACTCTGTCTCTGTCTCTAGCAGTAGAGCTAGATAACAACTATGACACAGTGTCTTTGTCTCTAGCAGCAGATCTATTTAACACTATAACATACTGTCTCCGTCTCTAGCAACAGAGATCGTTACCACTATAACACACTGTCTCTGTCTCTAACAGCAGGCTAGTGAACATTATAACACACTGTCTCCGTCTCTAGCAGCAGAGCTAGTTAACACTATAACACACTGTCTCTAGCAGCAGAGCTAGTTAACATTATAACACACTGTCTCTGTCTCCAGCAGCAGAGCTAGTTAACACTATAACACACTGTCTCTAGCAACAGAGCTAGTTAACATTATAACACACTGTCTCTATCTCTAGCAGCAGATCTCGTTAACACTATAACACACTGTCTCTAGCAGCAGAGCTAATTAACATTATAACACGCTGTCTCTGTCTCCAGCAGCAGAGCTAGTTAACACTATAAAACACTGTCTCTAGCATCAGAGCTAGTTAACATTATAACACACTGTCTCTGTCTCTGTCTCCAGCAGCAGAGCTAGTTAACACTATAACACACTGTCTCTAGCAGCAGAGCTAGTTAACATTATAACAGACTGTCTCTATCTCTAGCAGCAGAGCTAGTTAACACTATAACACACTGTCTCTAGCAGCAGAGCTAGTTAACACTATAACACACTGTCTCTGTCTCTAGCAGCAGAGCTAGTTAACACTGTAATACACTGTCTCTCTTTCTCTAGCAGCAGATCTATTTAATATTATATCACACTGTCTTTCTCTATCAGCTTTGCTAGTTAACACTATGTCATACTGTTTCTAGCAGCAGAGCTAGTTAACATTATAACACACTGTCTCTGTCTCCAGCAGCAGATCTCGATAACACTATAACACACTGTCTCTGTCTCTAGCAGCAGAGCTAGTTAACACTATAACACACTGTCCCTAGCAGCAGAGCTAGTTAACATTATAACACACTGTCTCTGTCTCCAGCTGCAGAGCTAGTTAACATTATAACACACTGTCTCTGTCTCCAGCAGCAGAGCTAGTTAACACTATAAGACACTGTCTCTAGCATCAGAGCTAGTTAACATTATAACACACTGTCTCTGTCTCCAGCTGCAGAGCTAGTTAACATTATAACACACTATCTCTGTCTCCAGCAGCAGAGCTAGTTAACACTATAAGACACTGTCTCTAGCATTAGAGCTAGTTAACATTATAACACACTGTCTCTGTCTCCAGCAGCAGAGCTAGTTAACACTATAACACACTGACTCTGTCTCTGTCTCTAGCAGTAGAGCTAGATAACAACTATGACACAGTGTCTTTGTCTCTAGCAGCAGATCTATTTAACACTATAACATACTGTCTCCGTCTCTAGCAACAGAGATCGTTACCACTATAACACACTGTCTCTGTCTCTAACAGCAGGCTAGTGAACATTATAACACACTGTCTCCGTCTCTAGCAGCAGAGCTAATTAACACTATAACACACTGTCTCTAGCAGCAGAGCTAGTTAACATTATAACACACTGTCTCTGTCTCCAGCAGCAGAGCTAGTTAACACTATAACACACTGTCTCTAGCAGCAGAGCTAGTTAACACTATAACACACTGTCTCTGTCTCTAGCAGCAGAGCTAGTTAACACTGTAATACACTGTCTCTCTTTCTCTAGCAGCAGATCTATTTAATATTATATCACACTGTCTTTCTCTATCAGCTTTGCTAGTTAACACTATTGCATACTGTCTCTAGCAGCAGAGCTAGTTAACATTATAACACACTGTCTCTGTCTCCAGCAGCAGAGCTAGTTAACATTATAACACACTGTCTCTATCTCTAGCAGCAGATCTCGTTAACACTATAACACACTGTCTCTAGCAGCAGAGCTAGTTAACATAATAACACGCTGTCTCTGTCTCCAGCAGCAGAGCTAGTTAACACTATAACACACTGTCTCTAGCATCAGAGCTAGTTAACATTATAACACACTGTCTCTGTCTCTGTCTCCAGCAGCAGAGCTAGTTAACACTATAACACACTGTCTCTAGCAGCAGAGCTAGTTAACACTATAACACACTGTCTCTGTCTCTAGCAGCAGAGCTAGTTAACACTGTAATACACTGTCTCTCTTTCTCTAGCAGCAGATCTAGTTAATATTATATCACACTGTCTTTCTCTATCAGCTTTTCTAGTTAACACTATTTCATACTGTCTCTAGCAGCAGAGCTAGTTAACATTATAACACACTGTCTCTGTCTCCAGCAGCAGAGCTAGTTAACATTATAACACACTGTCTCTATCTCTAGCAGCAGATCTCGTTAACACTATAACACACTGTCTCTAGCAGCAGAGCTAGTTAACATTATAACACGCTGTCTCTGTCTCCAGCAGCAGAGCTAGTTAACACTATAACACACTGTCTCTAGCAGCGGAGCTAGTTAACATTATAACACGCTGTCTCTGTCTCCAACTGCAGAGCTAGTTAACACTATAACACACTGACTCTGTCTCTGTCTCTAGCAGTAGAGCTAGATAACAACTATGACACAGTGTCTTTGTCTCTAGCAGCAGATCTAGTTAACACTATAACATACTGTCTCCGTCTCTAGCAACAGAGATCGTTACCACTATAACACACTATCTCTGTCTCTAACAGCAGGCTAGTGAACATTATAACACACTGTCTCCGTCTCTAGCAGCAGAGCTAGTTAACACTATAACACACTGTCTCTAGCAGCAGAGCTAGTTAACATTATAACACACTGTCTCTGTCTCCAGCAGCAGAGCTAGTTAACACTATAACACACTGTCTCTAGCAACAGAGCTAGTTAACATTATAACACACTGTCTCTATCTCTAGCAGCAGATCTCGTTAACACTATAACACACTGTCTCTAGCAGCAGAGCTAATTAACATTATAACACGCTGTCTCTGTCTCCAGCAGCAGAGCTAGTTAACACTATAAAACACTGTCTCTAGCATCAGAGCTAGTTAACATTATAACACACTGTCTCTGTCTCTGTCTCCAGCAGCAGAGCTAGTTAA
Organism: Oncorhynchus masou masou; assembly: GCF_036934945.1. Classification (NCBI taxonomy): domain Eukaryota; kingdom Metazoa; phylum Chordata; class Actinopteri; order Salmoniformes; family Salmonidae; genus Oncorhynchus; species Oncorhynchus masou. The sequence goes on along the minus strand of NW_027011906.1, from coordinate 850 downwards.
CACTATAACACACTGTCTCTAGCAGCAGAGCTAGTTAACACTGTAATACACTGTCTCTCTTTCTCTAGCAGCAGATCTATTTAATATTATATCACACTGTCTTTCTCTATCAGCTTTGCTAGTTAACACTATTTCATACTGTTTCTAGCAGCAGAGCTAGTTAACATTATAACACACTGTCTCTGTCTCCAGCAGCAGATCTCGATAACACTATAACACACTGTCTCTGTCTCTAGCAGCAGAGCTAGTTAACACTATAACACACTGTCCCTAGCAGCAGAGCTAGTTAACATTATAACACACTGTCTCTGTCTCCAGCTGCAGAGCTAGTTAACATTATAACACACTGTCTCTGTCTCCAGCAGCAGAGCTAGTTAACACTATAAGACACTGTCTCTAGCATCAGAGCTAGTTAACATTATAACACACTGTCTCTGTCTCCAGCTGCAGAGCTAGTTAACATCATAACACACTGTCTCTGTCTCCAGCAGCAGAGCTAGTTAACACTATAAGACACTGTCTCTAGCATCAGAGCTAGTTAACATTATAACACACTGTCTCTGTCTCTGTCTCCAGCAGCAGAGCTAGTTAACACTATAACACACTGTCTCTAGCAGTGGAGCTAGTTAACATTATAACACGCTGTCTCTGTCTCCAGCAGCAGAGCTAGTTAACACTATAACACACTGACTCTGTCTCTGTCTCTAGCAGTAGAGCTAGATAACAACTATGACACAGTGTCTTTGTCTCTAGCAGCAGATCTATTTAACACTATAACATACTGTCTCCGTCTCTAGCAACAGAGATCGTTACCACTATAACACACTGTCTCTGTCTCTAACAGCAGGCT
>NW_027011905.1:0-21700 GCF_036934945.1 Oncorhynchus masou masou | reverse complement strand
GGAGAGTGTGCGTACCAGGCAATAAGGGGAGAGTGTGAGTACCAGGGAGTAAGGGGAGAGTGTGAGTACCAGGGAGTAAGGGGAGAGTGTGAGTACCAGGGAGTAAGGGGAGAATGTGAGTTGTGTACACTGAGTAATTAGTACATTATTAGCTATATTTGACGGTGGCAATGCAAATTGATCAACATTTCTGTATTTGGGTCAAATGTAGTCCCTGTAGACATTAGATTTAGTTATTCCCTATATTTCCTCTGTCTTTTTAGAGGGAGCCAGAATGGTCTTCTGAATGTGTGGACTCTGCCACAGGGAGGCACTAATGTGTCAGTTCCTAAGTTCCTGGGCAGCTCATCCAGTCAGGAGAACAACAGTGGCATCAAGGTCAGTACAGTCAGTGTGTTCTGTAACGCTCAGTTATGGCTGAGATAAGCGGCTTCGGTTGTGTCTCCTTTATTTCCCCCATTTCCTCTGACACCTAAAATGGGAAGTAGAAAATCGTCAGTTGTCTTTGTGGAGGAACAGAAAGTCATCATTTTCTATTATTCTATTCTTTTTCTTCTTCTTATCCTTTTTGGATTCTTCTAATAACTACTGTATTTGTCAATTCAATTGCAGTTACTCTTTTATTCACTGTGTCCTGATCTATGTGGCGTTTGGCCTCTCTAGCGTGGCAGTGCCAAGTGTGTGTTCAGACTGAGTGGTCACATCACAGCGGTGAAGACCCTGTCCTTCTGCCCCAGTGGTCTGGCCCTGGTGTCTGGAGGTATAGGAGGACTACTCAACATCTGGTCTCTACAGGTGAGAGCTGTAGCATGATGGACTACGCTACTAATAATGCGCTGTTTTCTCATAGTAAAGATTATCTTAAAGATAACGTCATCGAGTCATCCAAACTCCTTATCAATACAATATCCCCTGTCTATTATCAGTGCCGTGTGTTCTAATCTTATCCCGGTTCTCCCTCCTACAGGATGGTTCCATCCTACAGACAGTGGTGACAGGCCTAGGCTCAGTGGTCAGTACCACCTGGATACCAAATGTAGGGGTGGCTGCCTGCTCCGGGAGGTCGAAGGTTAGTCCAGTATGCCTTTCACTGCACTAGGCCTCAGGCTCGATCTCTTTACGATCTGTCCTCGTCTGTTCTCGTCTCCCGCGTCATCTCCACTGATTGGAACAGACTTGGCAGGTGGAAACAGAATGGTGGGAGATCATCATTAGGCTGTCTTTCACTTGGTCACTTCTTTCAGATCAGTGCAGTTGAAAGAGAGGGGAGGAGATGAGAGGACAGCTTTTTAGACTGAGAAAGAGACCTAATGAACAGGGTCTGATGTCTGACCTCCCTCCAACAGGATTCTCTGCTGATCCGTTGTACGTCAGACTGGATCTCCCAGAACCACGTGTTGGCATCCTGCCGCACCGTCCTCAGAACACAGGGCATTCTGGGTCTGAACCGTGCACCGTGCATGGCCGTCTTCCTGGAGAGACTTCCCACACTGCTGCAGGAACAGTACAGCTACGAGAGGGTTAGTTCCATACAGCAGTGCAGCTAGTTAGTTTGTTATCTACTTATTTAGATATCTACTTGGTTAGTTATCTAGTTAGTTAGTTATCTACTTCGTTATCTATTTAGTTTGTTATCTAGTTAGTAATCTACTTGGTTAGCTATCTACTTGGTTAGTTATCTACTTGGTTAGTTATCTACTTGGTTAGTTATCTACTTGGTTAGTTATCTACTTATTTAGATATCTACTTGGTTAGTTATCTAGTTAGTTAGTTATCTACTTCGTTATCTATTTAGTTTGTTATCTAGTTAGTAATCTACTTGGTTAGCTATCTACTTGGTTAGTTATCTACTTGGTTAGTTATCTACTTGGTTAGTTATCTACTTGGTTAGTTATCTACTTGGTTAGTTATCTACTTATTTAGATATCTACTTGGTTAGTTATCTAGTTAGTTAGTTATCTACTTATTTAGATAACTACTTGGTTAGTTATCTAGTTGGTTGGTTATCTACCTGGTTCGTTATCTACCTGGTTAGTTATCTGCTTGGTTAGTTATCTACTTGGTTAGTTATCTACCTGGTTAGTTATCTACTTGGTTAGTTATGTACTTAGTTAGTTATCTATTTGGTTAGTTATCAACTTGGTTAGTTATCTACTTATTTAGATATCTACTTGGTTAGTTATCTAGTTGGTTAGTTATCTACCTGGTTCGTTATCTACCTGGTTCGTTATCTGCTTGGTTAGTTATCTACTTGGTTAGTTTGTTAGTTTGGCCGTCTTCCTGGAGAGACTTCCCACACTGCTGCAGGAGGCTGCTTGGATTTACATTCCTACACTTACTCTGTAGAGGCTCTCGCCTAACAGCTTGTGACTTGTGATTTCGGTGCATTCCAGAGGTTGTAACTTTATGCAAGTTTTACTACAGGGAACTTGGCGGATATAATCCAGCCTTCGCTAATGCTGCTGACCTCAACAAACTGTCACTGAAGGCCAATTTACAGACAAATGTCCCGTCTCTCTGCAAGGTTATTGAGCCCAGAGGAACATCGGCTAATACAGTAGTTTTCCACCTCATTGGATCTTGAGGATTAATCCGTGTGTCTGTGTGGGGTGTTTGTGTGTGTGTGGTGTCTGTCTGTCTGTCTGTCTGTCTGTCTGTCTGTGTGTCTGTCTGTCTGTGTGTCTCTGTCTGTCTGTGTGTCTCTGTCTGTCTGTGTGTCTCTGTCTGTCTGTGTGTCTCTGTCTGTCTCTCTGTCTGTCTGGCTGGCTGGCTGTGTGTGTCTCTCTCTTTCTCTCTCTCTCTTTCTCTCTCTCTCTTTCTCTCTCTCTCTTCCTCTCTCTTTCTCTCTCTTTCTCTTTCTCTTTCTCTCTCTCTCTCTCTCTCTCTCTCTCTTTCTCTTTCTCTTTCTCTCTCTCTCTTTCTCTCTCTTTCTCTTCTCTCTTCTCTCTCTCTCTATAGAGTCACGTGACAGCGGGTGACCAGTTGGTCCACAGTGCCTTCCTCCAGAGTCTGGCCTCTCTGACCGTCGGTCTTTCCCTGGAACAGTACCTGTGTCGTCCCTGCCGACCCCCCCACCACCATGCTGCCAGCCTCAGCCTCGACCACACACACTCCTGCCCCATGGAGTGGAGCTGGCTCCAAACCTTCTCCACCACTGTGAAGAGCGCGGAGGCCATCGCCAGGGGAACAGCGTTCCCAGAATCCTTCACTGTCCCAGAGTTCCAGCAGGCAGGAACCACAGAACTCACCAAGCCCCTGGTGAGCAGAAAGTAGAAGCTTCCTCAGACTAGGATGGTGTCTGAAATGACACCCTATTCCCTATTAGTGTGTGCTGCATAGAGAATAGGGCACTTGGGAGTGTGTGGGGTTGAGTTATTGGAGAAACAGGCTAACACCAATTATGGTGTTCATTCAACAGTTTTTTTTTTTCTTTTTACTTTTAGTGTTATTTGTTCATCTTTCCATTTACTGTGATGTATGGCGGCTCACACAGTTTGTTGATGCACTCACTTCAATTCACTTCTTCGCTTCTCTTCTTCTCTCCTCTTTCTCAGGACAATAGTAAGTGGAGCTTCATGATGGACGAACAACTCATGTCCTGGGCCACCACCAGACCTGAGGTAAGATGTCTGTCTCTAATACCATATCTACATCCCAAATGGCACCCTATTCCCTATATAGTGCACTACTATTGACCAGGGCCTACACAGGGCTCTATTCCCTATATAGTGCACTACTATTGACCAGGGCCTACACAGGGCTCTATTCCCTATATAGTGCACTACTATTGACCAGGGCCTACACAGGGCTCTATTCCCTATATAGTGCACTACTATTGACCAGGGCCTACACAGGGCTCTATTCCCTATATAGTGCACTACTATTGACCAGGGCCTACACAGGGCTCTATTCCCTATATAGTGCACTACTATTGACCAGGTCCTACACAGGGCTCTATTCCCTATATAGTGCACTACTATTGACCAGGGCCTACACAGGGCTCAGGTCAAAATAAGTCCACTATATAGGGAATAGGGTGCCATTTCTGATGCAGGCCATATCTCTTGAGGTAAGATTTCTGTCTGTAAAACCATATATTCTATTCTCTTAATGTCATTACTGTATCACTTGACATACCCTCAGCAGCTCTGGGAACCCACACCCTGGGTCAGGCCAGCCTAATGACACTGCTCCATCACTTCATGTTCAGATAGCTGTATCACTAGCTATTGTTCACACTGTTCAGTGTTATGACTGTTCCCATAACGATATCCTGTCTGTGAAACCAGGCTACTTTAAGCTCCTTTCACAGGCTTTCCCACCTCCTCTTACTGTATTTGACAGGACTGGCAGCAGGGAGGGAAGAGTCAGGTGTTTCTGTGGGGCAACGGGCGTCACGGCCAGCTGGCAGACGCAGGGACCAACCTGATGGTGCCTACCATCGCCCCGTCTCTGTCCCAGACACATCAGGTAGAGTTCATAACCCACTAATACACCAGGGTCACGTTACATTACAGCACACGTCGTGAGCATCTCTGATCAGGCAGCTCCAGATTGTACTTAGGCTTCTTACATTTTGAGCCCGAAGATTCTCTGTTGTTGACCTGTGATACTCTCCTCTCTGCAGGTTGTGTGTGGGCAGAACTGTACATTTCTGGTACAGGCGAACGGTACGGTGCTGGCTGTAGGAGAGGGTAGCTATGGGAGACTGGGCCAGGGCAACTCTGATGACCTATATACCCCCACAGTTATCTCAGCCTTGCAAGGTAACATCTTTATCTCAGGTTGATCTATAACCTTGGACACCTTTGACACCTTTGTCCACTTGTTGACCCCCCCAGGCTACGTGGTGACCCAGCTGGTGACCTCTTGCGGTTCTGACGGTCACTCCCTGGCCCTGACGGAGACGGGGGAGGTGTTCAGCTGGGGTGACGGGGACTATGGGAAGCTGGGACATGGGAACAGTGAGAGACAGAGACGACCCAAACAGGTGGAGGCTCTGCAGGAGAAGGAGGTGGTGCAGATGGGGCCTGGAGATGAGGCTCTGCAGGAGAGGAGGTGGGCGGATGGGACTGGAGATTAGGCTCTGCAGGGAGAGGAGGTGGGGCGGATAGGACTGGAGATGGGGCTCTGCAGGGAGAGGAGGTGGGGAGGATAGGACTGGAGATGAGGGCTCTGCAGGGGAGAGGAGAGTGGGGTGGATAGGACTGGAGATGAGGCTCTGCAAGGGAGAGGAGGTGGGGAGGATAGGACTGGAGATGAGGCTGCAGGGAGAGGAGGTGGGCAGGTAGGACTGGAGATGAGGCTCTGCAGGGAGGAGGTGGTGCAGGTAGGACTGGAGATGAGGCTCTGCAGGGAGGAGGTGGGGAGGATAGGACTGGAGATGAGGCTCTGCAGGGAGAGGAGGTGGTGAGGATGGGACTGGAGATTAGGCTCTGCAGGGAGAGGAGGTGGGCGGATAGGACTGGAGATGAGGCTCTGCAGGGAGGAGGTGGTACAGGTAGGACTGGAGATGAGGCTCTGCAGGGAGAGGAGGTGGGGCGGATAGGACTGGAGATGAGGAGCTCTGCAGGGAGAGGAGGTGGGGTGGATAGGACTGGAGATGAGGCTCTGCAGGAGGAGGTGGGGGAGGATAGGACTGGAGATGAGGCTCTGCAGGGAGAGGAGGTGGGCAGGTAGGACTGGAGATGAGGCTCTGCAGGGAGAGGAGGTGGGGAGGATAGGACTGGAGATGAGGCTCTGCAGGGAGAGGAGGTGGTGCAGGTAGGACTGGAGATGAGGCTCTGCAGGGAGAGGAGGTGGGGAGGATAGGACTGGAGATGAGGCTCTGTAGGTAGAGGAGGTGGGGCAGGTAGGACTGGAGATGAGGCTCTGCAGGGAGAGGAGGTGGTGAGGATAGGACTGGAGATGAGGCTCTGCAGGGAGAGGAGGTGGGGCGGATAGGACTGGAGATGAGGCTCTGCAGGGAGAGGAGGTGGGGCAGGTAGGACTGGAGATGAGGCTCTGCAGGGAGAGGAGGTGGTGAGGATAGGACTGGAGATGAGGCTCTGCAGGAGAGGAGGTGGGAGGATAGGACTGGAGATGAGGCTCTGCAGGGAGAGGAGGTGGGGCAGGTAGGACTGGAGATGAGGCTCTGCAGGGAGAGGAGGTGGGGAGGGATAGGACTGGAGATGAGGCTCTGCAGGGAGAGGGAGGTGGGGCAGTTAGGACTGGAGATGAGGCTCTGCAGGGGAGAGGAGGTGGGGAGGATAGGACTGGAGATGAGGCTCTGCAAGGGAGAGGGGAGGTGGGGCAGGTAGGACTGGAGATGAGGCTCTGCAGGGGAGAGGAGGTGGGGCGGATAGGACTGGAGATGAGGCTCTGCAGGGAGAGAGGAGGTGGGAGGATAGGACTGGAGATGAGGCTCTGCAGGGAGAGGAGTGGGGCAGGTAGGACTGGAGATTGGGCTCTGCAGGGAGAGAGTGGGGAGGATAGGACTGGAGATGAGGCTCTGCAGGAGAGGAGGTGGGTTGGATAGGACTGGAGATGAGGCTCTGCAGGGAGAGGAGGTGGGGAGGATAGGACTGGAGATGAGGCTCTGCAGGGAGAGGAGGTGGGGCAGGTAGGACTGGAGATTAGGCTCTGCAGGGAGAGGAGGTGGGGTGGATAGGACTGGAGATGAGGCTCTGCAGGGAGAGGAGGTGGGGCGGATAGGACTGGAGATGAGGCTCACCTGACAGGTCACACCTAACATTTCTGGGATGTTAAATGACATTATATGAATCCCTCTTACTCTTACTGATTGCATACCCTTCATTGCATTTACATTAGATGTATAATGCTTCATTCTAAGTGGTAGGCCAGCATGGAAACATTCTTGGTTTCATTTATCCTGAATAGTTTCTCTGTCTCTGTCATTCATCATTCCTTCACACAACAGTTGGCGTGTGGGTTCAAACACTCAGCTGTGATTACAACAGACGGGAAGCTGTTCACCTTCGGTAGTGGAGACTCTGGTCGTCTGGGTCAAAGATCAACGGCCAACAAGATGCTGCCTGAGAGAGTCACGGCACTGGAGGGATATCACATTGGACAGGTAAGACCCATCATATCAGACATACCAAACCGTATTAGCACACTACACGGTTGCCATTGCACTCAGGCCAGGTCCTTCAACAACGAGACTGCTGCGCAGGCCTACTAATAACGGAGAGAAAACACCTTAATAACAGAAATATAGGGATACTTAAACCATTAACCTAACAAGACAGGCAACATCCATCATATCAGACTGGTAACGTCCATCGTGTCAGACTGGTAACGTCCATCGTGTCAGACTGGTACCGTCCATCGTGTCAGACTGGTAACGTCCATCGTGTCAGACTGGTAACGTCCATCGTGTCAGACTGGTAACGTCCATCGTGTCAGACTGGTAACGTCCATCGTGTCAGACTGGTACCGTCCATCGTGTCAGACTGGTAACGTCCATCGTGTCAGACTGGTAACGTCCATCGTGTCAGACTGGTAACGTCCATCGTGTCAGACTGGTAACGCCCATCGTGTCAGACTGGTAACGTCCATCGTGTCAGACTGGTAACGTCCATCGTGTCAGACTGGTACCGTCCATCGTGTCAGACTGGTAACGTCCATCGTGTCAGACTGGTAACGTCCATCGTGTCAGACTGGTAACGTCCATCGTGTCAGACTGGTACCGTCCATCGTGTCAGACTGGTAACGTCCATCGTGTCAGACTGGTGGTAACGTCCATCGTGTCAGACTGGTGGTAACGTCCATCGTGTCTGACTGGTACCGTCCATCGTGTCAGACTGGTGGTAACGTCCATCGTGTCAGACTGGTAACGTCCATCGTGTCAGACTGGTGGTAACGTCCATCGTGTCAGACTGGTACCGTCCATCGTGTCAGACTGGTAACGTCCATCGTGTCTGACTGGTAACGTCCATCGTGTCAGACTGGTGGTAACGTCCATCGTGTCTGACTGGTAACGTCCATCGTGTCAGACTGGTGGTAACGTCCATCGTGTCAGACTGGTGGTAACGTCCATCGTGTCAGACTGGTAACGTCCATCGTGTCAGACTGGTGGTAACGTCCATCGTGTCAGACTGGTAACGTCCATCGTGTCAGACTGGTGGTAACGTCCATCGTGTCAGACTGGTAACGTCCATCGTGTCAGACTGGTAACGTCCATCGTGTCAGACTGGTAACGTCCATCGTGTCAGACTGGTAACGTCCATCGTGTCTGACTGGTAACGTCCATCGTGTCAGACTGGTAACGTCCATCGTGTCAGACTGGTAACGTCCATCGTGTCAGACTGGTGGTACCGTCCATCGTGTCAGACTGGTAACGTCCATCGTGTCAGACAGGTGGTAACGTCCATCGTGTCAGACTGGTGGTAACGTCCATCGTGTCAGACTGGTAACGTCCATCGTGTCAGACTGGTAACGCCCATCGTGTCAGACTGGTGGTACCGCCCATCGTGTCAGACTGGTGGTAACGCCCATCGTGTCAGACTGGTAACGTCCATCGTGTCAGACTGGTAACGTCCATCGTGTCAGACTGGTAACGCCCATCGTGTCAGACTGGTAACGTCCATCGTGTCAGACTGGTACCGTCCATCGTGTCAGACTGGTAACGCTCCATCGTGTCAGACTGGTAACGTCCATCGTGTCAGACTGGTAACGTCCATCGTGTCAGACTGGTAACGTCCATCGTGTCAGACTGGTAACGTCCATCGTGTCAGACTGGTAACGTCCATCGTGTCAGACTGGTAACGTCCATCGTGTCAGACTGGTACCGTCCATCGTGTCAGACTGGTGGTACCGTCCATCGTGTCAGACTGGTGGTACCGTCCATCGTGTCAGACTGGTGGTACCGTCCATCGTGTCAGACTGGTGGTAACGTCCATCGTGTCAGACTGGTACCGTCCATCGTGTCAGACTGGTGGTACCGTCCATCGTGTCAGACTGGTGGTACCGTCCATCGTGTCAGACTGGTGGTACCGTCCATCGTGTCAGACTGGTGGTACCGTCCATCGTGTCAGACTGGTGCGTCCATCGTGTCAGACTGTGCGTCCATCCGTGTCAGACTGGTAACGTCCATCGTGTCAGACTGGTGGTACCGTCCATCGTGTCAGACTGGTGGTAACGTCCATCGTGTCAGACTGGTGGTGCGTCCATCGTGTCAGACAGGTGTAGCGTCCATCGTGTCAGACGGGTGGTAACGTCCATCGTGTCAGACAGGTGGTATCGTCCATCGTGTCAGACAGGTAAAGAGCTGATGATAACATGTTTGATTTTCTGTCCTTTGATGCCAATGTTGCCTAGGGAAAAATGTTTTAAAGCAGGGTCTCAGTCAGGGCATGGTGTTTAAAGCAGGGGTCTCAGTCTGGGCTGGTGTTTTAAAGCAGGGGTCTCAGTCAGGGCATGGTGTTTTAAAGCAGGGGTCTCAGTCAGGGCTGGTGTTTTAAAGCAGGGGTCTCAGTCAGGGCATGGTGTTTAAAGCAGGGGGTCTCAGTCAGGGCTGGTGTTTTAAAGCAGGGGTCTCAGTCAGGGCATGGTGTTTTAAAGCAGGGGTCTCAGTCAGGGCATGGTGTTTTAAAGCAGGGGTCTCAGTCAGGGCATGGTGTTTTAAAGCAGGGGTCTCAGTCAGGGCATGGTGTTTTAAAGCAGGGGGTCTCAGTCTGGGCTGGTGTTTTAAAGCAGGGGTCTCAGTCAGGGCATGGTGTTTTAAAGCAGGGGTCTCAGTCTGGGCTGGTGTTTTAAAGCAGGGGGTCTCAGTCAGGGCATGGTGTTTTAAAGCAGGGGTCTCAGTCTGGGCTGGTGTTTTAAAGCAGGGGTCTCAGTCAGGGCATGGTGTTTTAAAGCAGGGGTCTCAGTCTGGGCTGGTGTTTTAAAGCAGGGGTCTCAGTCAGGGCATGGTGTTTTAAAGCAGGGGTCTCAGTCAGGGCATGGTGTTTTAAAGCAGGGGTCTCAGTCAGGGCATGGTGTTTTAAAGCAGGGGTCTCAGTCAGGGCTGGTGTTTTAAAGCAGGGGGTGTCAGTCAGGGCATGGTGTTTTAAAGCAGGGGGTGTCAGTCAGGGCATGGTGTTTTAAAGCAGGGGGTCTCAGTCAGGGCATGGTGTTTTAAAGCAGGGGTCTCAGTCAGGGCTGGTGTTTTAAAGCAGGGGTCTCAGTCAGGGCATGGTGTTTTAAAGCAGGGGTCTCAGTCAGGGCATGGTGTTTTAAAGCAGGGGTCTCAGTCAGGGCATGGTGTTTTAAAGCAGGGTCTCAGTCAGGGCATGGTGTTTTAAAGCAGGGGTCTCAGTCAGGGCATGGTGTTTTAAAGCAGGGGGTCTCAGTCAGGGCATGGTGTATGCATGCTGCATAAGTCCTGCTGGTTACATCAATTTCCCTCGCAGGATAATATATATATATTTTTCTACCTTTATTTAACTAGGCAATTCGGTGAAGAACAAATTCTTATTTACAATGACTGCCTACACCGGCCAAACCCAGGCGACACTGGGCCAATTGTGCGCCGCCCTATGGGACTCCCAATCACGGCCGGATGTCATACAGCCTGGAATCCGAACCAGGGACTGTAGTGGACGCCTCTTGCACTGAGATTGCAGTGCCTTAGACCACTCGCCACTCGGGAGCCCTATTAATAACCTTTATTGAATTCAATCGGGCCCCCTGCTCTGCTTCCTATTGGCCCCCAGATGTATATGTTATTCCTATTGGCCCCCAGATGTATATGTTATTCCTATTGGCCCCCAGATGTATATCTTATTCCTATTGGCCCCCAGATGTATATCTTATTCCTATTGGCCCCCAGATGTATATCTAATTCCTATTGGCCCCCAGATGTATATCTTATTCCTATTGCCATTGGATCTCTGTCAGCTTCGGTCAACGGTCACCTATGTGTTGACAATGTCTTTCTCCCATTGTGACTAGGTGTCCTGTGGTATCAACCACACCCTGGTGCTGTCCTCCGATGGGATGAGTGTGTCTGGTCCTTTGGTGACGGGGACTATGGGAAGCTGGGACGGTCCCTGCACTGTGAAGTCTTATCCTCAGGTAGGCTACAAGTGCTCCTCTCACGTTTCAACAACATAACTTCCACAATGGGTTATTATTCATCTTTTTCATTATTCTTTTCTTTGTAGAAAGTGGAGCAACTGTGTAACAAGGGAATCAGAAGGTTGGCTGTGGGACCCAGTTCTCTGTTGTCGCCAAAGATGGGCTTGTTTACACCTTTGGACAAGGTAATGAATGTAGTTTATCATGTGACTCCACACAGCAGACTTGACTACAGTAGTGGGCTAACTTGTTGTCTTTTAATGGACCCTCAGCTGTTCTGTTTTTGTGGTGGCACAGCAGCTACATAATCATATCTGTCAGTTCCCCACCTATTGTAAAACATCCATATCAAAGTGGTGTCATGTGCATTGATTATGTGGTGCTTGAGCTGGAGTATTATTTTTTTAATTGACAGAACTTTAAGACCTATTTCAAGCTGTCTTGTATCTCCTTCCTTCCTTCCTTCCTTTCTTCCTTCCTTCCTTTCTTCCTTCCTTCCTTTCTTCCTTCCTTCCTTTCTTCCTTTCTTCCTTTCTTCCTTCCTTCCTTTCTTCCTTTCTTCCTTTCTTCCTTTCTTCCTTTCTTCCTTCCTTTCTTCCTTCCTTCCTTCCTTCTTCCTCTCCCCTCAGAGCGGTTGATCGGCCTGCCAGACTCTCTGTTGAAGAACCACAACCGTCCCCAGGTGGTGCCAGCCCTGGAGGGGGTGTTTGTAGAGGACATAGCTGTGGGCTGTGAGCATGTCCTGGTTTTGTCTTCTACCGGAGATGTCTATGCCTGGGGCTGTAACTGTGAGGACAGGTAGGAACATAGCTTCTTACATGACTTCTTCATTCAGCTTTCCTCAATTTCTTGCATCCTCTCCTCGCCTCTGAGGGTGTGGAGCTGAGGGTGTGGAGCTGAGGGTGTGGAGCTGAGGGTGTGGAGCTGAGGGTGTGGAGCTGAGGGTGTGGAGCTGAGGGTGTGGAGCGTGGACCTTTTCCTCCAATGAGGAGGTGGTAACTAGATAAGACGTGAGGAAAGGGGTGGCGGGAGTAGCCTAGTGGTTAGAGTGTAGAGGAGGCAGGGTAGCCTAGTGGTTAGCGCTTTGGACTAGTAACCGAAAGGTTGCAAAGTTCAAATCCCTGAGCTGACAAGGTACAAAATCTGTCGTTCTGCCCCTGAACAGGCAGTTAACCCACTGTTCTAGGCCGTCATTGAAAATAAGAATTTGGCTAAAGGTAAAAAAAAATATGTAAAAAGACTGAGATGGAGCCTAAGACTAGTGGGGGTGGTGTATGGATTTGTCCTCTCATTCAGAATGTGACTTTCCACTGAAGTCAGTCTTTGTTTTGTGTTGATCTGTCTTTCAGCTTGGCCTGGGTCCTCAAGCCCAGTGAAGGAGCCCACCCTGGTGACAGGCCTACAGGGGAACAATGTCAGACAGATCTCTGCTGGTCGCTGTCACAGCTCAGCCTGGACCACCCTCACCCTCTGTCAAAGCCTCAGGTAAACACACAGCTCAGCCTGGACCTGCCCTCACCCTCTGTCAAAGCCTCAGGTAAACCACAGCTCAGCCTGGACCTCACCCTCTGTCAAAGCCTCAGGTAAAACACAGCTCCAGCCTGGACCTCACCCTCACCCTCTGTCAAAGCCTCAGGTAAACACACAGCTCAGCCTGGACCTCACCCTGTCAAAGCCTCAGGTAAACACACAGCTCAGCCTGGACCACCCTCACCCTCTGTTAAAGCCTCAGGTAAACACACAGCTCAGCCTGGACCTCACCCTCACCCTCTGTCAAAAGCCTCAGGTAACACACAGCTCAGCCTGGACCACACCCTCTGTCAAAGCCTCAGGTAAACACACAGCTCAGCCTGGACCTCACCCTCACCCTGTCAAAGCCTCAGGTAAACACACAGCTCAGCCTGGACCACACCCTCCCCACCCCTGTCAAAGCCTCAGGTAAACACACAGCTCAGCCTGGACCTCACCCTCTGTCAAAGCCTCAGGTAAACACACAGCTCAGCCTGGACCACACCCTCTGTCAAAGCCTCAGGTAAACACACACACACACACACACACACACACACACACACACACACTGATGGCATGCCTCAGCTCTCTGTGCTGGAGAGCAGATGTTATCCATAATGTCTCTGGGGTTGGACATATCCCAGGACTGTTACCCAGTCTGACCTCTTGTTCATCTTCCATAAACAGTGTCTGCTGACCTCTCTTTTCCAGGTGCCTCAGCCCAACCTGCAGCTGGAGTCTACCCCTCCCCAGTACAACGCTCCTGAGAAAGACTGCAGCCCTGGCGTCCTCAACACCCCGCCTCCGGGTGCTCTACCACTTCTCTGACCTCATGTACAAGTCCTGGAGGCTACTCAACCTCCACCCCAGGAGACAGGTAATGAACAAGCTGCTCTCAGTGTATCTTGTCAACCTCATATTATCTCTGATCGATGTCAGGGAATGAGTCACACGGTCTTACCGTAAATCTCATGTCTTACCCGTTACCCGGTCTTTCTGTCACACACACACACACACACACACACACACACAGCTGATGTTTACTGTGTCGATCTAGATTGAGATGTCTTCTGTGAAGTACATTGAGACCTTGCGATGATGCATATCAAAAAACTGTTTAACCTGACTTGATGTTTCTCTCTCTTTCTCTCTCTCTCTCTTTCCCTCTCTTTCTCTCTCTTTCTCTCTTTCTCTACCTGCCTCCAGGTGTCTTCATCTCGCTACAGCTCAGGGACAGCGGCCATCGTCCAGGGCCAGCTGAGAGGCCTCCTGTCCCCCAAGGTCAACACCCTACCCCTGGTCAGATCAATAGGGAGGACCATGACCCAGGGCAAGACCTATGGACCCCAGATCACTGTCAAGAGGATCTCAACCAGGTAACTTGTTTTTGGGGGGTGAAATGTTTTTTTACAGACACGCCATCCATTGTTTCATAGTGGATCCTGATCCCCTGGGGTTCCATACTGAGGTTACATAGTGGATCCTGATCCCCTGGGGTTCCATACTGAGGTTACATAGTGGATCCTGATCCCCTGGGGTTCCATACTGAGGTTACATAGTGGATCCTGATCCCCTGGGGTTCCATACTGAGGTTACATAGTGGATCCTGATCCCCTGGGGTTCCATACTGAGGTTACATAGTGGATCCTGATCCCCTGGGGTTCCATACTGAGGTTACATAGTGGATCCTGATCCCCTGGGGTCCCATACTGAGGTTACATAGTGGATCCTGATCCCCTGGGGTTCCATACTGAGGTTACATAGTGGATCCTGATCCCCTGGGGTCCCATACTGAGGTTACATAGTGGATCCTGATCCCCTGGGGTTCCATACTGAGGTTACATAGTGGATCCTGGTCCCCTGGGGTTCCATACTGAGGTTACATAGTGGATCCTGATCCCCTGGGGTCCCATACTGAGGTTACATAGTGGATCCTGATCCCCTGGGGTTCCATATTGAGGTTACATTGTAGATCCTGATCCCCTGGGGTTCCATACTGAGGTTACATAGTGGATCCTGATCCCCTGGGGTTCCATACTGAGGTTACATAGTGGATCCTGATCCCCTGGGGTCCCATACTGAGGTTACATAGTGGATCCTGATCCCCTGGGGTTCCATACTGAGGTTACATAGTGGATCCTGATCCCCTGGGGTTCCATACTGAGGTTACATAGTGGATCCTGATCCCCTGGGGTTCCATACTGAGGTTACATAGTGGATCCTGATCCCCTGGGGTTCCATACTGAGGTTACATTGTGGATCCTGATCCCCTGGGGTTCCATACTGAGGTTACATAGTGGATCCTGATCCCCTGGGGTTCCATACTGAGGTTACATAGTGGATCCTGATCCCCTGGGGTTCCATACTGAGGTTACATAGTGGATCCTGATCCCTGGGGTTCCATACTGAGGTTACATAGTGGATCCTGATCCCCTGGGGTTCCATACTGAGGTTACATAGTGGATCCTGATCCCCTGGGGTTCCATACTGAGGTTACATAGTGGATCCTGATCCCCTGGGGTCCCATACTGAGGTTACATAGTGGATCCTGATCCCCTGGGGTCCCATACTGAGGTTACATAGTGGATCCTGATCCCCTGGGGTCCCATACTGAGGTTACATAGTGGATCCTGATCCCCTGGGGTTCCATACTGAGGTTACATAGTGGATCCTGATCCCCTGGGGTTCCATACTGAGGTTACATTGTAGATCCTGATCCCCTGGGGTTCCATACTGAGGTTACATAGTGGATCCTGATCCCCTGGGGTTCCATACTGAGGTTACATAGTGGATCCTGATCCCCTGGGGTTCCATACTGAGGTTACATAGTGGATCCTGATCCCCTGGGGTCCCATACTGAGGTTACATAGTGGATCCTGATCCCCTGGGGTTCCATACTGAGGTTACATTGTAGATCCTGATCCCCTGGGGTTCCATACTGAGGTTACATAGTGGATCCTGATCCCCTGGGGTTCCATACTGAGGTTACATAGTGGATCCTGATCCCCTGGGGTTCCATACTGAGGTTACATAGTGGATCCTGATCCCCTGGGGTTCCATACTGAGGTTACATAGTGGATCCTGATCCCCTGGGGTTCCATACTGAGGTTACATAGTGGATCCTGATTCCCTGGGGTTCCATACTGAGGTTACATAGTGGATCCTGATCCCCTGGGGTTCCATACTGAGGTTACATAGTGGATCCTGATTCCCTGGGGTTCCATACTGAGGTTACATTGTAGATCCTGATCCCATGGGGTTCCATACTGAGGTTACATAGTGGATCCTGATCCCCTGGGGTTCCATACTGAGGTTACATAGTGGATCCTGATTCCCTGGGGTTCCATACTGAGGTTACATAGTGGATCCTGATCCCCTGGGGTCCCATACTGAGGTTACATAGTGGATCCTGATCCCCTGGGGTTCCATACTGAGGTTACATAGTGGATCCTGATCCCCTGGGGTCCCATACTGAGGTTACATAGTGGATCCTGATCCCCTGGGGTCCCATACTGAGGTTACATAGTGGATCCTGATCCCCTGGGGTTCCATACTGAGGTTACATAGTGGATCCTGATCCCCTGGGGTTCCATACTGAGGTTACATAGTGGATCCTGATCCCCTGGGGTTCCATACTGAGGTTACATAGTGGATCCTGATTCCCTGGGGTTCCATACTGAGGTTACATAGTGGATCCTGATCCCCTGGGGTTCCATTCTGAGGTTACATAGTGGATCCTGATCCCCTGGGGTTCCATACTGAGGTTACATAGTGGATCCTGATCCCCTGGGGTTCCATACTGAGGTTACATAGTGGATCCTGATCCCCTGGGGTCCCATACTGAGGTTACATAGTGGATCCTGATCCCCTGGGGTTCCATACTGAGGTTACATAGTGGATCCTGATCCCCTGGGGTTCCATACTGAGGTTACATAGTGGATCCTGATCCCCTGGGGTCCCATACTGAGGTTACATAGTGGATCCTGATCCCCTGGGGTTCCATACTGAGGTTACATAGTGGATCCTGATCCCCTGGGGTTCCATACTGAGGTTACATAGGGATCCTGATCCCCTGGGGTTCCATACTGAGGTTACATAGTGGATCCTGATCCCCTGGGGTTCCATACTGAGGTTACATAGTGGATCCTGATCCCCTGGGGTTCCATACTGAGGTTACATAGTGGATCCTGATCCCCTGGGGTTCCATACTGAGGTTACATAGTGGATCCTGATCCCCTGGGGTTCCATACTGTGGTTACATAGTGGATCCTGATCCCCCGGGGTCCCATACTGAGGTTACATAGTGGATCCTGATCCCCTGGGGTTCCATACTGAGGTTACATAGTGGATCCTGATCCCTGGGGTTCCATACTGAGGTTACATAGTGGATCCTGATCCCCTGGGGTTCCATACTGAGGTTACATAGTGGATCCTGATCCCCTGGGGTTCCATACTGAGGTTACATAGTGGATCCTGATCCCCTGGGGTTCCATAATGAGGTTACATAGTGGATCCTGATCCCCTGGGGTTCCATACTGAGGTTACATAGTGGATCCTGATCCCCTGGGGTTCCATACTGAGGTTACATAGTGGATCCTGATCCTTGTAACATGTTAGTTGAAGATGATTGACAGTACATTACCTTTGGGTTAGTCCCCCATGCATCGTACTGTAACATGTTAGTTGAAGATGATTGACAGTACATTACCTTTGGGTTAGTCCCCCATGCATCGTACTGTAACATGTTAGTTGAAGATGATTGACAGTACATTACCTTTGGGTTAGTCCCCCATGCATCGTACTGTAACATGTTAGTTGAAGGTGATTGACAGTACATTACCTTTGGGTTAGTCCCCCATGCATCGTACTGTAACATGTTAGTTGAAGATGATTGACAGTACATTACCTTTGGGTTAGTCCCCCATGCAAGGCTGCATTTTAGTTTCCGATGCTGATTGGTATTAGTACTTTTCAATGATTAACAGTAACGATGCCCATTGTCCCCCACACCACAGGGGGCGCTCCAGCAAGCCCATCTTTGTGCAGATCGCCAAGCAGGTGGTCTCTCTGAACCCCCTGGAGCTGAGGCTGCCCTCCAGGGCCTGGAAGGTCAAGCTGGTGGGGGAGGGGGCTGACGACGCAGGGGGCGTGTTTGATGATACCATCACGGAGATGTGTCAGGTAGGACCCTGGTTCAAGGTCAGCTTGTTTTTTTAACAAAGATGCTAATTCAATTTCTACTCTGTATATTCAGAAACTGAAATTATAATTATTTTATTGAGGTTTTTTGGAATTTCAGTTTCTGAATTTGTTGATATGAAATGGACCTCAACCCTGCTCATTGTACGTGCATGTTTGATGTGAAAAGATGAATATGTATGTCTTGCTGTGACATTCTCAGGAGTTGCAGTCTGGTGTGGTTGATCTGCTCATTCACACCCCCAACAGCTCTACTGACGTGGGAAGTAACACCGACAGGTACGTCATGAGACTTTGCTCTCCACATGGTCTCATGTTATCTCTGCTCTCCACATGGTCTCATATTGTCTCTGCTCTCCACATGGTCTCATGTTATCTCTGTTCTCCACGTGGTCTCATGTTCTCTCTCTGCTCTCCACGTGGTCTCACGTTCTCTCTCTGCTCTCCACATGGTCTCATGTTCTCTCTCTGCTCTCCACGTGGTCTCATGTTCTCTCTCTGCTCTCCACATGGGCTCATGTTCTTTCTCTGCTCTCCACACGGTCTCATGTTCTCTCTTTGCTCTCCACATGGTCTCATGTTATCTCTCTGCTCTCCACATGGACTCATGTTCTCTCTCTGCTCTCCACATGGTCTCATGTTCTCTCTCTGCTCTCCACACACGGTCTCATGTTCTCTCTCTGCTCTCCACACACAGTCTCATGTTCTCTCTCTGCTCTCCACACACGGTCTCATGTTTTCTCTCTGCTCTCCACACACGGTCTCATGTTCTCTCTCTGCTCTCCACACACGGTCTCATGTTCTCTCTCTGCTCTCCACACACGGTCTCATGTTCTCTCTCTGCTCTCCACGTGGTCTCATGTTCTCTCTGCTCTCCACGTGGTCTCATGTTCTCTCTCTGCTCTCCACGTGGTCTCATGTTCTCTCTCTGCTCTCCACGTGGTCTCATGTTCTCTCTCTGCTCTCCACGTGGTCTCATGTTCTCTCTCTACTCTCCACATGGTCTCATGTTCTCTCTCTGCTCTCCACACGGTCTCATGTTCTCTCTCTGCTCTCCACGTGGTCTCATGTTCTCTCTCTGCTCTCCACACACGGTCTCATGTTCTCTCTCTGCTCTCCACACACGGTCTCATATTCTCTCTTTGCTCTCCACACACGGTCTCATATTCTTTGTCTTGATTTTCCTTTTCCTGGTAAAGCCATCGATCTTACCAGCTGTGAGTTCCTGTAAATCTAAGCTCTGCCTACCATGTGCATAGTGAAGCAATTGACCTGGGGCTGGATGCATTAACCATCTTAAAGTTAAATCCTTCCCTTTCCCTTAAAGTTTCACACATCATTTGCAGGATAACCTACTCTGTAGTCTAGTTTGATGTGAATCAATTTGTTTTTCATGTCTTGAATGTAGAAGCTCTATTTTTGCGATCTCCCCAAATAAATATTATCTCTTTGACGAGAGATTCAGTCAGTGAAGGTTGTCTCCACGGTAACCAAGTGACTCTTTCTGCCGCACATGCCTTCAAACCACCGTAAAAACCCTTAAATGATGACCTTACCTAAGGACATGTTTTAGAGGGCTCTATGCAACACCCGTAAAAACATTTCCTCGGGTAAAAGGGAAAAGTATTCCTTAAGGGAAACACTTAAGATGTTTTCTGCAACCAGGCCCTGTCCCTGGGAAATGTTCTGCTTGTGATGACGTACTTTACATCGGCTTTGCCCGCTGGGGTCTGGTGTCTCCCGGGGTTTGATTGGATTATGTGACGTAATGACATCATTTCAGCCCCCTTTGCCTGCTGCGAAAGCTCCGACTGTGTGTGAAGTGAACCAATAGGCCTTTCCTGTCTTGTGTTTCTCCTGGAGTTTTGGTTAAACAATCCGATTCTAATTCCCCCTGTCAGGTTCCTGCTGAACCCAGCGGCAGTCTCTGAAGACCACATGGTCCAGTTCCGTTTCCTAGGCATCCTGATGGCGGTGGCCATCCGTACCAAGAAGCCCCTGGACCTGCACCTGGCCCCCTGGGTTTGGAAGCAGCTGTGTTGTATTCCCCTGGGTGGGCCGGACCTGGAGGAGGTGGACCTGCTTACCTACCGCTCCCTGCACGGCATCCGGCACCTGGACAACAGCGGCATCACAGAGGACAACTTCCACGTGGTGAGGGAGGATATGATGCATACAGGGGCTGTTTCCCAGACAGAGATTAACCTTAGCTAGTTCTGGACTGACAAGCTATTCGTTTGCAATGGGTGTTCTCTATTGAACGCAATGGGTGTTCTCTATTGAACGCAATGGGTGTTCTCTATTGAACGCAATGGGTGTTCTCTATTGAACGCAATGGGTGTTCTCTATTGAACGCAATGGGTGTTCTCTATTGAACGCAATGGGTGTTCTCTATTGAACGCAATGGGTGTTTTCTATTGAACGCAATGGGTGTTTTCTATTGAACGCAATGGGTGTTCTCTATTGAACCCAATGGGTGTTCTCTATTGAACATTGCTTTTTAGTCCATGACTATAGGCTTAATCTGTTCCCGGGAAACTGGTTTATAGAGCTAGATCCCGCTCTTTGCTTCAGCCAGCGGCATGTTCAAACTGACCTGCATCACCAGGTTCCTGCTGCAGGGATGTCATTTTTCCTGATTCTTTTTTTCTCCCCCCCCAGACATTTTTCCAGACTGCTTAGCGATTTCTCTTTTCAGTTTGTTTTCATACACCATAAAAAGGGATCACATCTGTCACTGTGTTCTGTCTGTCTGTCTGTCTGTCTGTCTGTCTGTCTGTCTCCAGATGATTCCCCTGGACTCGTTCATGGCCCACAGTGCAGATGGGAAGCTGGTGCCGGTGGTCCCTGGGGGACACAACATCTCTCACCTTCTCCAACAAGAGTGACTACGTAGAGAGGACTCTGGACTACCGTCTGCACGAGATGGACAGACAGGTAGTGCTGTTGTACACTGCTGTATCGTCGTTGTGCTGTGTCTGTCCTGGCTGTTGTGATGGTTCCAGCTGGTCTGCGCTCGGTCACGTTGTTGTTTACCTGTAGGTAGCAGCGGTGAGAGAGGGGATGTCCTCCATCATCCCGGTGCCTCTCCTCTCCCTTCTCACGGCGCGCCAGCTAGAACAGCTGGTCTGCGGTCTGCCCGAGGTCTCCGTGGAGATGCTCAAGAAAGTAGTCCGATACCGCGACATCACAGACAGTCACCAGCTGATTGGCTGGCTGTGGCAGAGTCTGGAGGAGTTTGCCAATGAGGAGCGGGTTCTATTCCTGCGCTTCGTGTCCGGAAGGTCCAGACTGCCCTCCAACCCCGCTGACATCACTCAGAAGTTCCAGATCATCAAGGTTGACAGGGTAAGTACTCAGTTTTTATTTCAGTTTGAGTGACATTAATCCCTAGCCTGGTCCCAGATCCAGGGGTGCTGTCTCGCCAATGACCATAAGAGTTGGCAAGATGATACGAACAGATCTGGGACCAGGCTAATTAATCAAGCTAGTTGTGTTGTATATAAAACATACAATATTTGGGTCATCTGTGTACTCCACTCTCAGCAGTTTTTTCACTACTTAATAAAAGGTCAAAAATAACCCTCATTCCCTGTGAACCCCTCTTCCCTCTTCTCCTTCACTGTGAACCCCTCTTCTCCTTCACTGTGAACCCCTCTTCTCCTTCACTGTGAACCCCTCTTCTCCTTCACTGTGAACCCCTCTTCTCCTTCACTGTGAACCCCTCTTCTCCTTCCCTGTGAACCCCTCTCCTCCTTCCCTGTGAACCCCTCTTCTCCTTCACTGTGAACCCCTCTTCTCCTTCACTGTGAACCCCTCTTCTCCTTCCCTGTGAACCCCTCTCCTCCTTCCCTGTGAACCCCTCTTCTCCTTCCCTGTGAACCTCTCCTCCTTCCCTGTGAACCCCTCTTCTCCTTCACTGTGAACCCCT
>NW_027011904.1:0-21707 GCF_036934945.1 Oncorhynchus masou masou | reverse complement strand
TGTAGGAAGGGTCTAGTGGTGAGTTGTGTTGAGGTGGGGTTGAGTTCTTGTCCTTGTAGGGAAGGGTCTAGTGGTGAGTTGTGTTGAGGTGGGGCTGAGTTCTTGTCCTTGTAGGCAAGGGTCTAGTGGTGAGTTGTGTTGAGGTGGGGCTGAGTTCTTGTCCTTGTAGGAAGGGTCTAGTGGTGAGTTGTGTTGAGGTGGGGCTGAGTTCTTGTCCCTGTAGGAAGGGTCTAGTGGTGAGTTGTGTTGAGGTGGGGCTGAGTTCTTGTCCCTGTAGGAAGGGTCTAGTGGTGAGTTGTGTTGAGGTGGGGCTGAGTTCTTGTCCCTGTAGGAAGGGTCTAGTGGTGAGTTGTGTTGAGGTGGGGCTGAGTTCTTGTCCTTGTAGGAAGGGTCTAGTGGTGAGTTGTGTTGAGGTGGGGTTGAGTTCTTGTCCTTGTAGGAAGGGTCTAGTGGTGAGTTGTGTTGAGGTGGGGCTGAGTTCTTGTCCCTGTAGGAAGGGTCTAGTGGTGAGTTGTGTTGAGGTGGTGTAGAGTTCTTGTCCTTGTAGGAAGGGTCTAGTGGTGAGTTGTGTTGATGTGGGGTTGAGTTCTTGTCCTTGTAGGCAGGGTCTAGTGGTGAGTTGTGTTGAGGTGGGGCTGAGTTCTTGTCCCTGTTTGAAGGGTCTAGTGGTGAGTTGTGTTGAGGTGGGGCTGAGTTCTTGTCCCTGTAGGAAGGGTCTAGTGGTGAGTTGTGTTGAGGTGGGGCTGAGTTCTTGTCCTTGTAGGAAGGGTCTAGTGGTGAGTTGTGTTGAGGTGGGGTTGAGTTCTTGTCCTTGTAGGAAGGGTCTAGTGGTGAGTTGTGTTGAGGTGGGGCTGAGTTCTTGTCCTTGTAGGAAGGGTCTAGTGGTGAGTTGTGTTGAGGTGGGGCTGAGTTCTTGTCCCTGTAGGAAGGGTCTAGTGGTGAGTTGTGTTGAGGTGGGGCTGAGTTCTTGTCCCTGTAGGAAGGGTCTAGTGGTGAGTTGTGTTGAGGTGGGGCTGAGTTCTTGTCCCTGTAGGAAGGGTCTAGTGGTGAGTTGTGTTGAGGTGGGGCTAGAGTTCTTGTCCTTGTAGGAAGGGTCTAGTGGTGAGTTGTGTTGAGGTGGGGTTGAGTTCTTGTCCTTGTAGGCAGGGTCTAGTGGTGAGTTGTGTTGAGGTGGGGCTGAGTTCTTGTCCCTGTTTGAAGGGTCTAGTGGTGAGTTGTGTTGAGGTGGGGCTGAGTTCTTGTCCCTGTAGGAAGGGTCTAGTGGTGAGTTGTGTTGAGGTGGGGCTGAGTTCTTGTCCCTGTAGGAAGGGTCTAGTGGTGAGTTGTGTTGAGAGGTGGGGCTGAGTTCTTGTCCTTGTAGGAAGGGTCTAGTGGTGAGTTGTGTTGAGGTGGGGTTGAGTTCTTGTCCTTGTAGGAAGGGTCTAGTGGTGAGTTGTGTTGAGGTGGGGCTGAGTTCTTGTCCTTGTAGGAAGGGTCTAGTGGTGAGTTGTGTTGAGGTGGGGTTGAGTTCTTGTCCTTGTAGGAAGGGTCTAGTGGTGAGTTGTGTTGAGTTGGGGCTGAGTTATTGTCCCTGTAGGAAGGGTCTAGTGGTGAGTTGTGTTGAGGTGGGGTTGAGTTCTTGTCCCTGTAGGAAGGGTCTAGTGGTGAGTTGTGTTGAGGTGGTGTAGAGTTCTTGTCCTTGTAGGAAGGGTCTAGTGGTGAGTTGTGTTGAGGTGGGGCTGAGTTCTTGTCCTTGTAGGAAGGGTCTAGTGGTGAGTTGTGTTGAGGTGGGGCTGAGTTCTTGTCCCTGTAGGAAGGGTCTAGTGGTGAGTTGTGTTGAGGTGGGGCTGAGTTCTTGTCCCTGTAGGAAGGGTCTAGTGGTGAGTTGTGTTGAGGTGGGGCTGAGTTCTTGTCCTTGTAGGAAGGGTCTAGTGGTGAGTTGTGTTGAGGTGGGGCTGAGTTCTTGTCCTTGTAGGAAGGGTCTAGTGGTGAGTTGTGTTGAGGTGGGGCTGAGTTCTTGTCCCTGTAGGAAGGGTCTAGTGGTGAGTTGTGTTGAGGTGGGGCTGAGTTCTTGTAATGGTAGGAAGGGTCTAGTGGTGAGTTGTGTTGAGGTGGGGCTGAGTTCTTGTCCCTGTAGGCAGGGTCTAGTGGTGAGTTGTGTTGAGGTGGGGCTGAGTTCTTGTCCCTGTAGGAAGGGTCTAGTGGTGAGTTGTGTTGAGGTGGGGCTGAGTTCTTGTCCTTGTAGGAAGGGTCTAGTGGTGAGTTGTGTTGAGGTGGGGCTGAGTTCTTGTCCTTGTAGGAAGGGTCTAGTGGTGAGTTGTGTTGATGTGGGGTTGAGTTCTTGTCCTTGTAGGCAGGGTCTAGTGGTGAGTTGTGTTGAGGTGGGGCTGAGTTCTTGTCCCTGTTTGAAGGGTCTAGTGGTGAGTTGTGTTGAGGTGGGGCTGAGTTCTTGTCCCTGTAGGAAGGGTCTAGTGGTGAGTTGTGTTGAGGTGGGGCTGAGTTCTTGTCCTTGTAGGAAGGGTCTAGTGGTGAGTTGTGTTGAGGTGGGGCTGAGTTCTTGTCCCTGTAGGAAGGGTCTAGTGGTGAGTTGTGTTAAGGTGGGGCTGAGTTCTTGTCCTTGTAGGCAGGGTCTAGTGGTGAGTTGTGTTGAGGTGGGGCTGAGTTCTTGTCCTTGTAGGAAGGGTCTAGTGGTGAGTTGTGTTGAGGTGGGGCTGAGTTCTTGTCCCTGTAGGAAGGGTCTAGTGGTGAGTTGTGTTGAGGTGGGGCTGAGTTCTTGTCCCTGTAGGAAGGGTCTAGTGGTGAGTTGTGTTGAGGTGGGGCTGAGTTCTTGTCCTTGTAGGAAGGGTCTAGTGGTGAGTTGTGTTGAGGTGGGGCTGAGTTCTTGTCCCTGTAGGAAGGGTCTAGTGGTGAGTTGTGTTAAGGTGGGGCTGAGTTCTTGTCCTTGTAGGCAGGGTCTAGTGGTGAGTTGTGTTGAGGTGGGGCTGAGTTCTTGTCCTTGTAGGAAGGGTCTAGTGGTGAGTTGTGTTGAGGTGGGGCTGAGTTCTTGTCCCTGTAGGAAGGGTCTAGTGGTGAGTTGTGTTGAGGTGGGGCTGAGTTCTTGTCCTTGTAGGAAGGGTCTAGTGGTGAGTTGTGTTGAGGTGGGGCTGAGTTCTTGTCCCTGTAGGAAGGGTCTAGTGGTGAGTTGTGTTGAGGTGGGGCTGAGTTCTTGTAATGGTAGGAAGGGTCTAGTGGTGAGTTGTGTTGAGGTGGGGCTGAGTTCTTGTAATGGTAGGAAGGGTCTAGTGGTGAGTTGTGTTGAGGTGGGGCTGAGTTCTTGTCCCTGTAGGCAGGGTCTAGTGGTGAGTTGTGTTGAGGTGGGGCTGAGTTCTTGTCCCTGTTTGAAGGGTCTAGTGGTGAGTTGTGTTGAGGTGGGGCTGAGTTCTTGTCCCTGTTTGAAGGGTCTAGTGGTGAGTTGTGTTGAGGTGGGGCTGAGTTCTTGTCCTTGTAGGAAGGGTCTAGTGGTGAGTTGTGTTGAGGTAGGGCTGAGTTCTTGTCCTTGTAGGAAGGGTCTAGTGGTGAGTTGTGTTGAGGTGGGGCTGAGTTCTTGTCCCTGTAGGAAGGGTCTAGTGGTGAGTTGTGTTGAGGTGGGGCTGAGTTCTTGTCCCTGTAGGAAGGGTCTAGTGGTGAGTTGTGTTAAGGTGGGGCTGAGTTCTTGTCCTTGTAGGCAGGGTCTAGTGGTGAGTTGTGTTGAGGTGGGGCTGAGTTCTTGTCCTTGTAGGAAGGGTCTAGTGGTGAGTTGTGTTGAGGTGGGGCTGAGTTCTTGTCCTTGTAGGAAGGGTCTAGTGGTGAGTTGTGTTGAGGTGGGGCTGAGTTCTTGTCCTTCTAGGAAGGGTCTAGTGGTGAGTTGTGTTGAGGTGGGGCTGAGTTCTTGTCCTTGTAGGCAGGGTCTAGTGGTGAGTTGTGTTGAGGTGGCGCAGAGTTCTGATCTGTTGTCTCTCTACACCCCTGTGGTCAACTCAAGAACGGCCAGGAATAGGGGTTCTGTTGCCCAACCTGATAGGGCCTGTGAATGGCTGACCAGGTAAGGTGACTGCGTCCTCTGGCAACCTGGTCCCTAACACAAAGGTATGAAATGGCTTTTGCCACTGGAGAAATGTGCCACATATGATCCTTGTTTCAGGAACTGGGCGTATGTCGCACGTCACTACTTCACAGGAGAGTCATTTGAACGTAAACATGCATTTAAAAAAAATCAAAATGCGTTTTTTTTCTGGCAGGAAATGCCTTCTGGAACGTGAACTGTCATGTGTCTTAATAACAAACTTGTAAATACTTATACAAATGTTAAATTACGAGCCGAGTTTGGTTTAGTTTATAAAAGGTGTAACGGCTCATTTCTTCCTCTGAAGAGGTGTAGCAAGGATTGGACCAAGATGCGTGGTGGTAAGTGTCCATGGTTGTTTATTTAAAAACATCAACTGAACACTATGAAATACAAAAAAAAAAACAATTAACGTGAACAAACCGAAACAGTACCGTGTGGCGACAGACACGGGAACAAACACCCACAAACCAACAGTGAAACCCAGGCTACCTAAGTATGATTCTCAATCAGGGACAACTAACGACACCTGCCTCTGATTGAGAACCACACTCGGCCGAAACATAGAAATACCCAAATCATAGAAAAACAAACATAGACTGCCCACCCCAACTCACGCCCTGACCATACTAAATAATGACAAAACAAAGAAAATAAAGGTCAGAACGTGACAAAAGGGAGGAACCGTCACGCTAGCTGTAAGATGAATGGGCTGGACATGCCAAGAGATGAGTTCGGATTGGTCTGCCGTGTAACATGCTTCTGTCTATAACATGATCAGTATGTGTAGTTAATGAGCTTCGAGTTTTGGAGCATGACAGCACGTTTGGAGTCTGTGTGGAGGAAGGAAAATGGCGTCCCTTCAGAGGGCAAGAACAAGATGTATGTCAGGAGAAGTGCAGTATTATAATAAGGAATGGAATAGAAAAAGAGAGGCAGAGGAAGTCGAAGAGAGAGGGGGAGGGTGGGCTTGAATCAGTTCAAAATTGTGGAAAAAAGGGAGATGGTTTGTTAAAGAAGAATGGTAGAAAGTGTGAGCTGTACACCGGATCGAAGACAGGAAGAGAAATGGAAGTGAGTGAGGGTGAAGTATCGGACACGCTGGGTGTGGTGAGGTTCTCCGAGCCCAAAGGCACGAGGGTCACGATGAAGATGACTCTGTGACGGTAGCGGTGACATGTTTGGAAAAAGTGTCCCCTTGCCTTTTTGGCTGATCCATTTGTGGTTTCAGGGTGGGGTGAAAACAAAAGTAGGGTGCTGTGGAATCGGGGTAGGGAAGCAGAAGTGGCCTGGTGATAATTGCTGGTGTTTCTGCAGGTCAGAGGATGCATGCGCTCCATGTTAAACTAATGTGGAAAAGAAATGTGAATTGTTTTGCTCTCAAGAAAAGGCCGCCATTGAAAGGACTGATCACTGGGGTAGCTGTAATTGAAGGGGAATAATTCCAGGTTTGTGACTCTCGGCGTGTGGTGCGACGCAGACAGGTGAGTGGTCAAACAGAAAATTTGTCTGTTCTTTTGAGTTTTGATGGTTAGTCTTTGCACTGACAAAATGACGTTAGGATATATAAGTTAACATGTGTGAGCTTTTGTACCCAATACATTACGTTGTTACAGGTGTCAAACTTATGGGCATGTGGCAGCAGTGTGTAGGAGGGAGGTTCCTAGGTGTTCCTATGTGGTAGCAGTGTGTAGGTGGGAGGTTCCTAGGTGTTCCTATGTGGTAGCAGTGTGTAGGTGGGAGGTTCCTATGTGGCAGCAGTGTGTAGGTGGGAGGTTCCTATGTGGTAGCAGTGTGTAAGAGGGAGGTTCCTATGTGGTAGCAGTGTGTAAGAGGGAGGTTCCTATGTGGTAGCAGTGTGTAAGAGGGAGTTTCCTATGTGGCAGCAGTGTGTAAGAGGGAGGTTCCTATGTGGTAGCAGTGTGTAAGAGGGAGGTTCCTATGTGGCAGCAGTGTGTAGGAGGGAGGTTCCTATGTGGTAGCAGTGTGTAAGAGGGAGGTTCCTATGTGGCAGCAGTGTGTAAGAGGGAGGTTCCTATGTGGTAGCAGTGTGTAAGAGGGAGGTTCCTATGTGGAAGCAGTGTGTAAGAGGGAGGTTCCTATGTGGCAGCAGTGTGTAAGAGGGAGGTTCCTATGTGGTAGCAGTGTGTAAGAGGGAGGTTCCTAGGTGGTAGCAGTGTGTAAGAGGGAGGTTCCTATGAGGCAGCAGTGTGTAAGAGGGAGGTTCCTAGGTGGTAGCAGTGTGTAAGAGGGAGGTTCCTATGTGGTAGCAGTGTGTAAGAGGGAGGTTCCTAGGTGGTAGCAGTGTGTAAGAGGGAGGTTCCTATGAGGCAGCAGTGTGTAGGTGGGAGGTTCCTAGGTGTGAGAAGTGTGCAGAAGGGCATGAGACAAAGGAGTGTGTAGCATTGGGGGAAAGTAGTGGTATGTGTTAATTGTAGGGGTGCCCATGGAGCTGGGGATCAGACATGTCCCGTGTGAGAGAGGCAGGTCGAGGTTTCCAGGGTTAGAGTGGAGCAGAAGTTGTCGTTATGCTGAGGTAGTGAAGAAAGTAGAGGAAGATGGGTCAATTGAAAGAGATCCTGAGAGGAGTAGATCTGCACCAGTACAGAGGGAGAGATCCTGAGAGGAGTAGATCTGCACCAGTACAGAGGGAGGGATCCTAAGAGGAGTAGATCTGCACCAGTACAGAGGGAGGGATCCTAAGAGGAGTAGATCTGCACCAGTACAGAGGGAGGGATCCTAAGAGGAGTAGATCTGTACCAGTACAGAGGGACGGATCCTAAGAGGAGTAGATCTGTACCAGTACAGAGGGAGGGATCCTAAGAGGAGTAGATCTGTACCAGTACAGAGGGAGGGATCCTAAGAGGAGTAGATCTGTACCAGTACAGAGGGATCCTAAGAGGAGTAGATCTGCACCAGTACAGAGGGATCCTAAGAGGAGTAGATCTGCACCAGTACAGAGGGAGGGATCCTAAGAGGAGTAGATCTGTACCAGTACAGAGGGATCCTAAGAGGAGTAGATCTGTACCAGTACAGAGGGATCCTAAGAGGAGTAGATCTGCACCAGTACAGAGGGGATCCTAAGAGGAGTAGATCTGCACCAGTACAGAGGAGGGATCCTAAGAGGAGTAGATCTGTACCAGTACAGAGGGAGGGATCCTAAGAGGAGTAGATCTGTACCAGTACAGAGGGAGGGATCCTAAGAGGAGTAGATCTGCACCAGTACAGAGGGATCCTAAGAGGAGTAGATCTGCACCAGTACAGAGGGATCCTAAGAGGAGTAGATCTGTACCAGTACAGAGGGAGGGATCCTAAGAGGAGTAGATCTGTACCAGTACAGAGGGATCCTAAGAGGAGTAGATCTGCACCAGTACAGAGGGATCCTAAGAGGAGTAGATCTGTACCAGTACAGAGGGATCCTAAGAGGAGTAGATCTGTACCAGTACAGAGGGATCCTAAGAGGAGTAGATCTGTACCAGTACAGAGGGATCCTAAGAGGAGTAGATCTGTACCAGTACAGAGGGATCCTAAGAGGAGTAGATCTGTACCAGTACAGAGGGAGAGGCCAGCGAGTCACATATATACTTCAGTGAGATTGGATTTGTAGCATTTATAACGATGGTTATCAACTGTACTGCAGGGATGGAACGTAAGTGGCGGAGAATGGAGGTTGTGGCGGCAGCCGCAGAGAGGCGTTTGGGTGTACGAGACTTGACTTCAGAAGAGTTACAGGGTGTGTTGAGTGGTGGTGTCTCGTCCTTTCAGGTTGTTGGCCTGAGGTAGGACTAGAGAGAATTAAATAGTGGAGTAGGGTGGTGTCTCGTCCTTTCAGGTTGTTGGCAAGAGGTAGGACTAGAGAGAATTAAATAGTGGATTAGGGTGGTGTTTTTTTAGTGAGTGTAGGGTGGTGTTTTTTTAGTGAGTGTAGGGTGGTGTGTATTTGTTGATTTAAAAAAAAAATTATATATATTCTGTATTATTATTTTCAAGCAACATATAAGGGAGTTATACTCCAGTCCAGTAGGTGGCGGTAATGCAACATGTATTGTATGCCAACCCCTGTTAAACCTCATTGAAGAAGAAGTGTAAGTAATGCTTTCTACCTCGGGCTTTTTTGAAAGATATCATGAAGAACTGCAAAAAGTGTTGCTCCTGTACTGCTCTCCACATTCCGGAGGACAATCGTACCATGCTGACTCTCCGATCTGAAAATGAATCAGACGAAGAGGAAATCCCTGATATACGGACAGTGTGGAGTCTTCTAAAACAGCAATCAACAGTGTTGTTGTCAGCCTCCTGGGTGGTGCAGTGGTTAAGGGTGCTGTACTGCAGCGCCGGGTGCTGTACTGCAGCGCCAGCTGCGCCACCAGAGACTCTGGGTTCGGGTCCAGGCTCTGTCGTAACCGGCCGCGACCGGGAGGTCTGTGGGGCGTCGTCCAGGTTAGGGAGGGATTGGTTGGTAGGGATGTCCTTGTCTCATCGCGCACCAGTGTCTCCTGTGGCGGGCCGGGTGCAGTGCGCGATAACCAAGGTTGCCAGGTTCACAGTGTTTCCTCCGACACATTGGTGCGGCTGGCTTCCGGGTTGGATGCGCACTGTATTAAGAAGCAGTGCGGCTTGGTTGGGTTGTGTATCGGAGGACGCATGACTTTCAGCCTTCGTCTCTCCCGTAACGGTGCCCACAAGGTGCCCTGCGCCACCCGGGAGGCCCCCAAGTTGTCAACTTTCAAACAGAATTACTTTGTTCCTCAACTGCATCATTTTCTATCTCTGAGTATCTACTTTTTATCCAATGTAAAAAAAAAAAAAAAAAAATTTCATTTATTTTTTTATAACACATAGGACCGAATCGAGCCAGTCACTCATGAATAAGCTGAGGTGGGGGATGGTAACCTCTTCTGCAGATAAACAGTCAAACAGAGTGTGTCTCAGAGAGAGGGTTCAGTGAGAGCTTTGGGCAGTTTGTTGCAAGGAAGTACAAGGTAAGGGTAGAATGTAAAAAAAGTGAACAATCCTCACCCAATTGTTTACCTTGATTTAACCAGGCAAGTCAGTTAAGAACAAATTGTTATTTTCAATGACGGCCTGGGAACAGTGGGTTAACTGCCTGTTCAGGGGCAGAACAACAGATTTGTACCTTGTCAGCTCGGGGGTTTGAACTTACGACCTTGCGGTTACTAGTCCAACGCTCTAACCGCTAGGCTACTTTGCCTAAGATCTGAAGTTTGGACTTAATGCCTAGACTTTATCTCAAAGAGAAAACACAGCCTTGTGAAAGTCACAGTGAATGAAAAATTATATAAACCCAGCAAAAAAGAAACGTCCTCTCACCATCAACTGCGTTTATTTTCAGCAAACTTAACATGTGTGTAAAATATTTGTATGAACATAACAAGCATGGAATAATGTGTCCCTGAACAAAGGGGGTCAAAATCAAAAGTAACAAGTTAGTATCTGGTGTGGCCACCAGCTGCATTAAGTACTGCAGTGCATCTCCTTCTCATGGATTTGCACTAGATTTGCCAGTTCTTGGATGTTACCTCTTCCCGCAAGGCACCTGCAAGTCCCTGGATATTTCTAGGGGGAATAGCTCTAGCCCTCTCCCTCCGATCAATAGGTCCCAGATGTGCTCAATGGGATTGGGAATGCGGGCTCTTCGCTGGCCATGGCAGAACACTGACATTCCTGTCTTGCAGGAAGTCACACAGAACGAGCAGTATGGCTGGTGGCATTGTCATGCTGGAGGGTCATGTCAGGATGATCCTGCAGGAAGGGAACCACATGAGGGAGGAGGATGTCTTCCCTGTAATGCATAGCGTGGAGATGCCTGCAATGACAACAAGCTCAGTCCGATGATGCTGTGACACACCGCCCCAGACCATGACGGACCCTCCACCTCCAAATCGATCCCTCTCAGAGTACAGGCCTCGGTGTAACGCTCATTCCTTCAGCGATAAACGCGAATCCGACCATCACCCCTGGGGAAGACAAAACCACGGCTTCGTCAGTAGAAGAGCACTTTTTCCAGTCCTGTCTGGTCCAGCAACGGTGGGTTTGTGCCCATAGGCGACTGTCTGTACTGTCTCCCTGTAGCAACATCTTAGGCGGACATTGCAAGTACGGACATTGCAATTTATTGCCCTGGCCACATCTGCAGTCCTCATGCCTCCTTGCAACATGCCTAAGGTACGTTCACGCAGATGAGCAGGGACCCTGGGCATCTTTCTTCTTGGTGTTTTTCAGAGTCAGTCGAAAGGCCTCTTTAGTGTCATAAGTTTTCATAACTGTGACCTTTAATTGCCAACCGTCTGTAAGCTGTTAGTGTCTTAACGACCGTTCCACAGGTGCATGTTCATTAATTGTTTATGGGTCATTGAACAAGCATGGGGAAACAGTGTTTAAACCCTTTACAATGAAGATAGTGTGAAGTTATTTTTGAATTATCTTTGAAAGACATGAAGTCTGAAAAAGGGACATAACTTTTTTTTGATGAGTTTACAATGTTATAAAAGAGACATGTTTCTTCTTTTCATTTGAATAGAATCCTTCGATGATTTTTAGTCTTAATGACTCTTTAATGTCACATTCTGGCTCTGTGAGGAGTCAATGTGACACTTGGTCTTTGTTAAAGATTTGTAGCAGGAGCAGTAGTTCCTGCTGGTTGTGTCTGGGTCTGAGTGTGCTTTCCAGGAACGGCACCCTATTCCATATTAAGTTCTATTGGCCTGGTCAAAAGTAGTGCACTAAATAGTGAATAGGGGGCCATTTAGAACTGAGCCTAGGTCTTTATTGAAAATTTGTAGCAGGGAGCAGCCGTTCCTGGTGGGTTGTGTCTCCGTCTCCGTCTGCGTCTCTGTCTGTGTCTACCCAGTGTGTCTGGGTGATTAATGGAGGAGGCTGTGGTATGAGACTTTCTGATTTAGATGACGCGCACGTACGGAACAAGTAGCTCACAGCGCACGTAGGCCACATGAAATGCCAGCAGTTAGCTGGCACATCACAAACTTTCAGTCTGTCCAAAATTAAAATCATCTATCTTTTCTCTATCCCTTTCTCTCTCTCTCTCTCTCTCTCTCACTCTCTCTCTCTCTGTCACCCTTTCTCTCTCTCTCTCTCTGTCACCCTTTCTCTCTCTCCCTCTTTCTCCTCTCATTTCTCCCCCTTTCTCCCTTTCTCCTTTCTCCCTTTCTCCTCCCTTTCTCTCTCTTTCTCCTCCCTTCCTCTTTCTCCTCCTTTCTCTCCCTTTCTCTCTCTTTCTCCCCTCCCTCTCTTTCTCTCTCTTTCTCCTCCCTTTCTCCTTTCTCCTCTTTCTCCTCTTTCTCCTCTCTTTCTCTCTCTTTCTCCTCCCTTTCTCCTCCCTTCCTCCTCTCTTTCTCCTCCTTTCTCCCCCTTTCTCCTCTCTTTCTCTGTCTCTTTCCTCTGACTGTAGATTGTGGGCAAGTGAAGGTAATAGATTGAGTCCAACAAGCCACGTACTAACAAGACTCAGTACTAATGCTAAAGAAAACTGCATTCTGAATAAGAGCCTTTCTATAAACTAGTGTACCAGTCAGCATTTAATGTAGGGGACATCTGTTTGGAGCAAAGTAATGATTCATAATTTGCCTTTTTTTGTCATGTGAATAGATAAAGATATAAAGGGAGAACATAGATATACATTCAATATAATTCATATGACGGGAGAACATAGATATACATTCATATGAAGGTATAACATAGATATAGATTCATATGAAGGTAGAACATAGATATACATTCAATATAATGCATATGACGGGAGAACATAGATATACATTCATATGAAGGTAGAACATAGATATAGATTCATATGAAGGTAGAACATAGATATAGGTTCATATGAAGGTATAACATAGATATAGATTCATATCAAGGTAGAACATAGATATAGATTCATATCAAGGTAGAACATAGATATAGATTCATATGAGGGTAGAACATATATATAGATTCATATGAAGGTAGAACATAGATATACATTCATATGAAGGTAGAACATAGATATAGATTCATATGAAGGTAGAACATAGATATAGATTCATATGAAGGTAGAACATAGATATAGATTCATATGAAGGTGGGGAACATATACATTCATATGAAGGTAGAACATAGATATACATTATATATGTGTCTCGATTTTCACATCCTTTCTCTCTCTTTCTCTCCTTTAGAACATAGATATACATTCATATGAAGGTAGAAGGAACATAGATATACATTCATCTTTCCTCTGACTGATATAGATTCATATGAAGGTAGAACATTGAGTCCAACCATATGAAGGTGGAACATATGATATAGATTCATATAATGCTAAAAGATAGATATACATTCTGAATAAGAACATTTTCATATGAACTAATTAACATAGATCGGCATTCAATGAAGGTAGGAACATAGATATACATTCATATGAAGGTAGAACATAGATATGATTCATATGAAGGTAGAATAGATATACATTCATAAAGGGAGAACATAGATATACATTCATATGATAATTCATATAGATTCAGGTCAAGGTAGAACATAGATATAGATTCATATGAAGGTAGAACATAGATATACATTCATATGAAGGTAGAACATAGATATACATTCATATGAAGGTAGAACATAGATATAGATTCATATGAAGGTAGAACATAGATATAGATTCATATGAAGGTAGAACATAGATATAGATTCATATGAAGGTAGAACATAGATATTCAAACCCATGTACAAACCTTTTCTCATGCATGGAGTCGTGTGAAATACCCCTTTCACTTTCTTTCCGTAAATTTATGATAATGCTGTTTGTTGTTATATCATATATAAATATTGGGGAGGCACGGTAGCCTAGTGAGAGGTAGGGCATAGCCTAGTGGTTAGAGTTTTGTACTAGTAACCAAAAGGTTGCAAAGTTCAAATCCCGAGCTGACAAGGTAGAAATCTATTGATTCATATCAGGTAGTTAACCCACTGTTCCTAGATATAGATTCTTATGAAGGTAAAATAAAAATTTATACATTTAACAATTGAATTACGCACCTTGATCCTAAGATTCCTGGATATCTGCTGTCAGACTTGTGTTGGTATGTCGATCTGGGGAACTATACTGTAACACATTTGGCATTGCCCTACAATATGTTAGGTGTGAAAACAGTTTCAAGGCAAACATATTAGAAAATATATGTGATTCAAAAAAAAAAAAATCTAATTTTTCAAACAGAAAGAGTAATTTAGTAGCATTAATAAAGAAAAATAGTCATTGTCGGTGTTCTTCAACAATTATAATTATACATAACAGTTGTTTGAACGTTTGCTGTCTCGCTGTTTAGGGACGTGGGGACATTATCCCCCAATGTCAACTGATTCAGGATAGGATTTTCTGAATTGCAATGAATTGTAATAAAGAGCTTGTGTGATGATACACGTGATTTAACAGCCAGTATTTCGGGAATTCATGTTGATCTGTAGGATTGACAGAACATTTTGGTTTCTATGTTGTTACGGAGGTCAAGATACTTAGCCTACTTCATGGACAACATTCAATCAAGATACCTGAGGTTAGAATGAGGTCTGTGTACCTTTTGAAAGCTTGTTTTCTGAGTTAAAACAGAGCAACCAAGCAAACTAAAAACAACTTGATATTTCAGTGTTCAAATGTGGGTGGGGTTAAATGTGGAATGACTGGTCAAGTGCACAGCCAACACTTCCTGTACTATCGAAGTAGGAGGTCACCCTTCTAACTCCATTCTATGACTCTGTGAGTCTACTATCTATTACTTAATTGATTAATAGCTGCCCATACCATGCACAGAGCCAAGATAAGGTACGATTTCAAAATGTCTGCACGAGACTTAGTGTGTATTGACTTATTAATGAACTGCTGTTACCGTAAATGGTCAGCTGACTGATATATCCTAACTACCTAGCGATACATAACAAACAACAGTAAATATTGCTAGACGAGAGATATGCCCTAGCTATAGTTAGTCAGTGGTTACACATCTCAAGCAAGGGTGTGATTGGTAAATATATATGTTTCCAGCAGGTCTCCAGCTACAGACTGGTCTAATCAGCATGATAGATTGTGTCATATGATCAGCCTGATAGGGCAACATCCAGATACCAGACCTCTCTGATCAGCCTGATAGGGAAGAAGTGGGTGTGTCCAGATACCCAGACCTCTGATCAGCATGATAGGGTGAAGTGGGTGTGTCCAGCTACCCAGACCTGTCTGATCAGCCTGATAGGGCGAAGTGGGTGTGTCCAGCTACCCAGACCAGTCTGATCAGCCTGATAGGGTGAAGTGGGTGTGTCCAGCTACCCAGACTGGTCTGATTAGCCTGATAGGGTGAAGTGGGTGTGTCCAGATACCCAGACTGGTCTGATTAGCCTGATAGGGTGAAGTGGGTGTGTCCAGCTACCCAGACTGGTCTGATTAGCCTGATAGGGTGAAGTGGGTGTGTCCAGCTACCCAGACTGGTCTGATTAGCCTGATAGGGTGAAGTGGGTGTGTCCAGCTACCCAGACTGGTCTGATTAGCCTGATAGGGTGAAGTGGGTGTGTCCAGCTACCCAGAACTCTCTGATCAGCCTGATAGGGTGAAGTGGGTGTGTCCAGCTACCCAGAACTCTCTGATCAGCCTGATAGGGTGAAGTGGGTGTGTCCAGCTACCCAGAACTCTCTGATCAGCCTGATAGGGTGAAGTGGGTGTGTCCAGATACCCAGACCTCTCTGATCAGCCTGATAGGGTGAAGTGGGTGTGTCCATTTGACACCTGTGCAAATCTGTGTGTGTGTGTATAGCAATGGAATGAAACATCCAACCCATGGCTCAAGTGTGGTGCTGTAGGTCCTGTCTAGAAGCAACCGCTAGCCATTAGTCACTTTGTGGAGATCTGAGACAATTGGTCAGGTGCAAATTTTGGCAGTAATTCCTTTACACCAGACCAATTAGAGTGGAGGTCTCATCATGTCACCACCGATCAAACCCTCTCAGATCTCCACAAGTGTCTAGACTAGGCAGCAAGGGCTGGGGGTTGTTTCTGGACAGGCCATGGGTATTAGAGTAGCTCAGTCAGTCACTGTCATCAGTCCCTCTCAGTGTCTAGACTCTGGGCGGTAGGGGCTAGAGGTTGGTTCTGGACAGTAGGGGCTAGGGGTTGGTTCTGGACAGTAGGGGCTAGTCGTTGGTTCTGGACAGTAGGAGCTAGGGGTTGGTTCTGGACAGTAGGGGCTAGGGGTTGGTTCTGGACAGTCGGGGCTAGGGGTTGGTTCTGGACAGTAGGGGCTAGTCGTTGGTTCTGGACAGTAGGGGCTAGTCGTTGGTTCTGGACAGTAGGGGCTAGGGGTTGGTTCTGTACAGTAGGGGCTAGGGGTTGGTTCTGGACAGTAGGGGCTAGGGGTTGGTTCTGGACAGTAGGGGCTAGTTGTTGGTTCTGGACAGTAGGGGCTAGGGGTTGGTTCTGGACAGTAGGGGCTAGGGGTTGGTTCTGGACAGTAGGGGCTAGGGGTTGGTTCTGGACAGTAGGGGCTAGGGGTTGATTCTGGACAGTAGGGGATAGTCGTTGGTTCTGGACAGTAGGGGCTAGGGGTTGATTCTGGACAGTAGGGGCTAGGGGTTGGTTCTGGACAGTGGGGCTAGGACAGTAGGGCTGGGGTTGGTTCTGGTCAGTAGGGGCTAGGGGTTGGTTCTGGACAGTAGGGGCTAGGGGTTGGTTCTGGACAGTAGGGCAGTAGGGGCTTTGGTTCTGGACAGTAGGGGCTAGGGTTGGTTCTGGACAGTAGGGGCTAGGGGTTGGTTCTGGACAGTAGGGGCTAGGGGTTGGTTCTGGACAGTAGGGGGCTAGGGGTTGGTTCGGGACAGTAGGGGCTAGGGTTGGTTCTGGACAGTAGGGGCTAGGGGTTGGTTCTGGACAGTAGGGGCTGTGGGTTGATTCGGGACAGTAGGGGCTAGGGGTTGGTTCTGGACAGTAGGGGCTAGAGGTTGGTTCTGGACAGTAGGGGCTAGAGGTTGGTTCTGGACAGTAGGGGCTAGGGGTTGGTTCTGGATAGTAGGGGCTAGGGGTTGGTTCTGGACAGTAGGGGCTAGGGGTTGGTTCTGGACAGTAGGGGCTAGGGGTTGTTCTGGACAGTAGGGGCTAGGCGTTGGTTCTGGACAGTAGGGGCTAGGGTTGTTCTGGACAGTAGGGGCTGGGCGTTGGTTCTGGACAGTAGGGGCTAGGGGTTGGTTCTGGACAGTAGGGGCTGTGGGTTGGTTCTGGACAGTAGGGGCTAGCGGTTGGTTCTGGACAGTAGGGGCTAGGCGTTGGTTCTGGACAGTAGGGGCTAGGGGTTGGTTCTGGTCAGTAGGGGCTAGGGGTTGGTTCTGGACAGTAGGGGCTAGGGGTTGGTTCTGGACAGTAGGGGCTGTGGGTTGGTTCTGGACAGTAGGGGCTGTGGGTTGGTTCTGGACAGTAGGGGCTAGCGGTTGGTTCTGGACAGGGCGTTGGTTCTGGACAGTAGGGGCTGTGGGTTTGTTCTGGTCAGTAGGGGCTAGGGGTTGGTTCTGAAGGTAGGGGCTAAGGGGTTGGTTCTGGACAAGGGGCTGTGGGTTGGTTCTGGACAGTAGGGGCTAGGGGTTGGTTCTGGACAGTAGGGGCTAGGGGTTGGTTCTGGACAGTAGGGGCTGTGGGTTGGTTCTGGACAGTAGGGGCTGGGGGTTGGTTCTGGACAGTAGGGGCTAGGGGTTGGTTCTGGACAGTAGGGGCTAGGGGTTGTTCTGGACAGTAGGGGCTAGGGGTTGGTTCTGGACAGTAGGGGCTAGGGGTTGGTTCTGGACAGTAGGGGCTAGGAGGTTGGTTCTGGTCAGTAGGGGCTAGGGGGTTGTTCTTGGACAGTAGGGGCTAGGGGTTGGTTCTGGACAGTAGGGGCTAGGGGTTGGTTCTGGACAGTAGGGGCTAGGGGTTGGTTCTGGACAGTAGGGGCTAGGGTTGGTTCTGGACAGTAGGGGCTAGAGGTTGGTTCTGGACAGTAGGGGCTAGGGGTTGGTTCTGGACAGTAGGGGCTAGGGGTTGGTTCTGGTCAGTAGGGGCTAGGGGTTGGTTCTGGACAGTAGGGGCTAGGGGTTGGTTCTGGACAGTCGGGGCTAGGGGTTGGTTCTGGACAGTCGGGGCTAGGGGTTGGTTCTGGACAGTAGGGGCTAGGGGTTGGTTCTGGACAGTAGGGGCTAGGGGTTGGTTCTGGTCAGTAGGGGCTAGGGGTTGGTTCTGGACAGTAGGGGCTAGAGATTGGTTCTGGATAGTAGGGGCTGGGGGTTGGTCCTGGACAGTAGGGGCTGTGGGTTGGTTCTGGACAGTAGGGGCTGGACAGGCCATGGGTATTATGATAGCCTAGTTTGGCATTGTCAAATGTTTTCTATATACTTTGCATCCTCCCTCCTCATCTCCTTCTCAAAACCCATTGAATGAAAGGTCAGATGTCCCTCCCCTCGCACCTTCTTATCCAATGGGATTTGAGAAGGAGGCGAGGAGAGAGGATGTGCAGAATAAAGGAAATTACAATTGACATTCTTCTTTTCTTTTGTTCCTCACCTCCCTCTCAAAGCACATTGGGGGAGAGGAGGGAAGGACAGAGGAAGCAAGAATGTGAAGTCCTGTTTACACACGCACACACACACACACACACGCACACACACACACACGCACACACACACACACGCACACACGAACACACACACACACGCACACACGAGCACACACACACGCACACGCACGCACACACGAACACACACACACACGCACACACACACACACGCGCACACACACACACACACACGCACACGCACACACGAGCACACACACACACGCACACACGAGCACACACACACACGCACACACACACACACGCACACACACACACATGCACGCACGCACACACACACGCACACGTGTACACGCACACGCGCACGTGACACAGAGCACGTACACACGCACACATACACACGCGCACACACGCGCACACACACGCACACGCACACACGCACACACACACGAGCACGTACACACGCACATACACACGCACACACACACACACGCACACACACACTCACACACATTATTATTGTAAATGATTTAGCATTTTTCTATAAAAAAAATATATTGTATATTATATTGGTTATTGTTTAGCAGATGTTCCAGTGGTAATTCATTCACCTGGAAGCCTATAGTATTAAGTATTGTGCTTGTTTAATCAATATATGCATTGTTTTAGTATATTAACCTTGTTGTATTGCTGACTATACAGTAATCCATAATGCAATGTGGAACAATTACCTCTCTTTGTCCATCGAGACACAATGGGAAACGCCCTCCCACTACATCAGCTCTTTGTTGTTCCAAACCAAGCCTCTGCTGTTTAGAGGGGAAGGCAGATAGCATAGCGTGGAGACTCAGATTTGACAACATCCAAAATGGCACCCTATTCCTATGTCTTGAGCTACTTTTGACCAGGGCCCATACGGCTATACAGTATGGAATAGTGTGCCATTTGGGATACAGTCTTAGCCTGTAAATCGTAACCTAATCATGTCCTGCCAGACCTCAGCCCAGAATGCAGCTATCGGTAGAAAAACAGGAAGGAAAAAGCAATTTGTAGAGCCAGAAGAAGAAGAATCATGGAGCGAAAATAAAATTAAAAGTGTGAAAGAGCGACTGGTATTTTCTCTAAATGATATCGCAACCCGGTTATAATAAGGACGAGGTAGTGTGGAGTGAAGATTAGGGGTTGCATCTCAAATAGCACCCTATTCCTACGTAGGGGCACTACATTTGACAGGGCACTGGTCAAAAAATAAGTGCGCTTTATAAGGAAAAGGGTTCCATTTGGGACTCCTGCCTGACTCTACTCTGCCTGGGACCTAAATACTGTTTAGCCTCCCTCTTGGTTCAGGTAATATTTTATATACAGATATAATGATTTTTTTAAATATTTTTTATCCAGTATTAGATGTTCTGTATTTGAGACGCTGTGGATAGCTGCGGTGGTGAACAAATATAGTCTGATGCCTCAAAGAGTCAGAGAGAGGTGAGAGACACAGGACTGGAGAGAGTGAAGGGGTGAGAGACACAGGACTGGAGAGGGTGAAGGAGTGAGAGACACAGGACTGGAGAGAGAGTGATGGGGTGAGAGACACAGGACTGAGAGGGTGAAGGAGTGAGAGACACAGGACTGGAGAGAGTGATGGGTGAGAGACACAGGACTGGAGAGAGTATGATGGGGTGAAGGAGAGACACAGGACTGGAGAGAGTGAAGGGGTGAGAGACACAGGACTGGAGAGAATGAAGGGGTGAGAGACACAGGACCGGAGAGAGTGAAGGGGTGAGAGACACAGGACTGGAGAGAGTGAAGGGGTGAGAGGGTGAAGAGACACAGGACTGGAGAGAGTGAAGGGGTGAGAGACACAGGACTGGAGAGAGTGAAGGGTGAGAGACACAGGACTGGAGAGAGTGAAGGGGTGAGAGATGACAGGACTGGAGAGAGTGAAGGGGTGAGACACAGGACTGGAGAGAGTGAAGGGGTGAAGACACAGGACTGGAGAGATTGAAGGGGTGAGAGACACAGGACTGGAGAGAGTGAAAGGGTGAGACACAGGACTGGAGAGTGAAGGGGTGAGAGACACAGGACTGGGGAGAGTGAAGGGGTGAGAGACACAGGACTGGAGAGAGTGAAGGGGTGAGAGACACAGGACTGGAGAGAATGAAGGGGTGAGAGACACAGGACTGGAGAGAGTGATGGGGTGAGAGACACAGGACTGGAGAGAGTGAAGGGGTGAGAGACACAGGACTGGAGAGAGTGAAGGGGTGAGAGACACAGGACTGGAGAGAGTGAAGGGTGAGAGACATAGGACTGGAGAGAGTGAAGGGGTGAGAGACACAGGACTGGAGAGAGTGATGGGGTGAGAGACACAGGACTGGAGAGAGTGAAGGGGTGAGAGACACAGGGCTGGAGAGAGTGAAGGGGTGAGAGACACAGGACTGGAGAGAGTGAAGGAGTGAGAGACACAGGACTGGAGAGAGTGAAGGGGTGAGAGACACAGGACTGGAGAGAATGAAGGGGTGAGAGACACAGGACTGGAGAGAGTGATGGGGTGAGAGACACAGGACTGGAGAGAGTGAAGGGGTGAGAGACACAGGACTGGAGAGAGTGAAGGGGTGAGAGACACAGGACTGGAGAGAGTGAAGGGGTGAGAGACACAGGACTGGGGAGAGTGAAGGGGTGAGAGACACAGGACTGGAGAGAGTGAAGGGGTGAGAGACACAGGACTGGAGAGAATGAAGGGGTGAGAGACACAGGACTGGAGAGAGTGATGGGGTGAGAGACACAGGACTGGAGAGAGTGAAGGGGTGAGAGACACAGGACTGGAGAGAGTGAAGGGTGAGAGACACAGGACTGGAGAGAGTGAAGGGGTGAGAGACATAGGACTGGAGAGAGTGAAGGGGTGAGAGACACAGGACTGGAGAGAGTGATGGGGTGAGAGACACAGGACTGGAGAGAGTGAAGGGGTGAGAGACACAGGCCTGGAGAGAGTGAAGGGGTGAGAGACACAGGACTGGAGAGAGTGAAGGAGTGAGAGACACAGGACTGGAGAGAG
The DNA here is from genome assembly GCF_036934945.1 of Oncorhynchus masou masou. Taxonomy (NCBI): domain Eukaryota; kingdom Metazoa; phylum Chordata; class Actinopteri; order Salmoniformes; family Salmonidae; genus Oncorhynchus; species Oncorhynchus masou. The sequence goes on along the minus strand of NW_027011904.1, from coordinate 1,006 downwards.
TGAAGGGGTGAGAGACACAGGACTGGAGAGAATGAAGGGGTGAGAGACACAGGACTGGAGAGAGTGATGGGGTGAGAGACACAGGACTGGAGAGAGTGAAGGGGTGAGAGACACAGGACTGGAGAGAGTGAAGGGGTGAGAGACACAGGACTGGAGAGAGTGAAGGGGTGAGAGACATAGGACTGGAGAGAGTGAAGGGGTGAGAGACACAGGACTGGAGAGAGTGATGGGGTGAGAGACACAGGACTGGAGAGAGTGAAGGGGTGAGAGACACAGGGCTGGAGAGAGTGAAGGGGTGAGAGACACAGGACTGGAGAGAGTGAAGGAGTGAGAGACACAGGACTGGAGAGAGTGAAGGGGTGAGAGACACAGGACTGGATAGAGTGAAGGGGTGAGAGACACAGGACTGGAGAGAATGAAGGGGTGAGTGACACAGGACTGGAGAGAGTGATGGGGTGAGAGACACAGGACTGGAGAGAGTGAAGGGGTGAGAGACACAGGACTGGAGAGAATGAAGGGGTGAGAGACACAGGACTGGAGAGTGTGAAGGGGTGAGAGACACAGGACTGGAGAGAGTGAAGGGGTGAGAGACACAGGACTGGAGAGAGTGAAGGGGTGAGAGACACAGGACTGGAGAGAGTGAAGGGGTGAGAGACACAGGACCGGAGAGAGTGAAGGGGTGAGAGACACAGGACTGGAGAGAGTGATGGGGTGAGAGACATAGGACTGGAGAGAGTGAAGGGGTGAGAGACACAGGACTGGAGAGAGTGATGGGGTGAGAGACATAGGACTGGAGAGAGTGAAGGGGTGAGAGACACAGGACTGGGAGAGAGTGAAGGGGTGAGAGACACAGGACTGGAGAGAGTGAAGGGGTGAGAGACACAGGACTGGAGAGAGTGAAGGGGTGAGAGACACAGGACTGGAGAGAGTGAAGGGTGAGAGAGCACAGGACTGGAGAGAGTGAAGGGTGAGAGACACAGGACTGGAGAGAGTGAAGGGGTGAGAC
>NW_027011903.1:0-21709 GCF_036934945.1 Oncorhynchus masou masou | reverse complement strand
GGTCATATGCTGACCTGCACCACCAGTCAAAATATAACCCCTAGCACTGATGAGGAGGCAGAAACAAACAGCCGTGCACTCGAGACAAACTAGGCTTAGACAAGGGTCAATGCTTGAAATGCTACAGGGTATGACTGTACAGACATAGTAATTCAATATGAGCTGCATTAGAAGCTGGCGTACTTACTTACCGTAGTACATTTTCCTCTCAGAATTTGTATGGCTTTTTTATAAATTTTTTCACAAAACAGTATTTACCATGAATGTCTGCAGTCGTCGATATAGCCCCTCGTGATTTATATACCGAGAACATTAACAATGCATTAACTCATGAAACTGACAGACACTAAACAGTTATACTGTATCCATCTAGTGAAAATGAACATCAGCAATTTATTTAGTTGCCTGTTATTCACAACTATTCATTAGCATTACATTTCCACATGAGAAAATCTGCCGTTCAGGAGAGGATGGGTGGCTCTCCCTCACAACAAAGCCACAAATTAGAAACGTTTTATATGCTATTTAAAATAGTGACTCAAAGATTATATAAATGTGTCCTGTAGCATTAATACATTTCCTGTAGCATTAATAAATTGTGAAATGGGGAGTAATTGACATGTAATTCGGCAGAGTAGCGTAGAAAATCTGCACTTTGCACTTTGATTCCCACCAATTTGCCCTTTCGTCCATTTAAAACCACTAGGGTATACAAATAAAAAGCTTTCCCACACCACTTATTTATCCCAGTGTTTTAAAGGCCCAGAGACACACACTCAAACACAGGGGAGTCAATAAGGGGAGTCCTTGTTTTAAAGGCCCAGAGACACACACTCAAACACAGGGGAGTCAATAAGGGAGTCCTTGTTTTAAAGGCCCAGAGACACACACTCAAACACAGGGGAGTCAATAAGGGGAGTCCTTGTTTTAAAGGCCCAGAGACACACACTCAAACACAGGGGAGTCAATAAGGGGAGTCCTTGTTTTAAAGGCCCAGAGACACACACTCAAACACAGGGGAGTCAATAAGGGGAGTCCTTGTTTTAAAGGCCCAGAGACACACACTCAAACACAGGGGAGTCAATAAGGGGAGTCCTTGTTTTAAAGGCCCAGAGACACACACTCAAACACAGGGGAGTCAATAAGGGGAGTCCTTGTTTTAAAGGCCCAGAGACACATGCTCAAACACAGGGGAGTCATTAAGTGGAGACCTTGTTTTAAAGGCCCAGAGACACACACTCAAACACAGGGGAGTCAATAAGGGGAGTCCTTGTTTTAAAGGCCCAGAGACACACACTCAAACACAGGGGAGTCAATAAGGGGAGTCCTTGTTTTAAAGGCCCAGAGACACATGCTCAAACACAGGGGAGTCATTAAGTAGAGTCCTTGTTTTAAAGGCCCAGAGACACACACTCAAACACAGGGGAGTCAATAAGGGGAGTCCTTGTTTTAAAGGCCCAGAGACACACACTCAAACACAGGGGAGTCAATAAGGGGAGTCCTTGTTTTAAAGGCCCAGAGACACACACTCAAACACAGGGGAGTCAATAAGGGGAGTCCTTGTTTTAAAGGCCCAGAGACACACACTCAAACACAGGGGAGTCAATAAGGGGAGTCCTTGTTTTAAAGGCCCAGAGACACACACTCAAACACAGGGGAGTCAATAAGGGAGTCCTTGTTTTAAAGGCCCAGAGACACACACTCAAACACAGGGGAGTCAATAAGGGAGTCCTTGTTTTAAAGGCCCAGAGACACACACTCAAACACAGGGGAGTCAATAAGGGGAGTCCTTGTTTTAAAGGCCCAGAGACACACACTCAAACACAGGGGAGTCAATAAGGGGAGTCCTTGTTTTAAAGGCCCAGAGACACACACTCAAACACAGGGGAGTCAATAAGGGAGTCCTTGTTTTAAAGGCCCAGAGACACATGCTCAAACACAGGGGAGTCATTAAGTGGAGACCTTGTTTTAAAGGCCCAGAGACACACACTCAAACACAGGGGAGTCAATAAGGGGAGTCCTTGTTTTAAAGGCCCAGAGACACACACTCAAACACAGGGGAGTCAATAAGGGGAGTCCTTGTTTTAAAGGCCCAGAGACACATGCTCAAACACAGGGGAGTCATTAAGTAGAGTCCTTGTTTTAAAGGCCCAGAGACACATGCTCAAACACAGGGGAGTCATTAAGTGGAGACCTTGTTTTAAAGGCCCAGAGACACATGCTCAAACACAGGGAAGTCATTCATAGTGGGTGGATGAAGCATAGAGTTGGCACCAAGTACTTAGAAGGAATTAGGTTACTATGGAAATATATATTAATTAAACATAATTACATGCATATTATATTCTGGAGATTAACTTCCAAGGACTACATATTAGTATTGGAAAATGGAGTGAGAGATCTCCTATCTCATCTATCAAAGAGTAGTTATGTGTGAAGTTGATGGCCTTTATAGTGAAGGTTTGACGGCTGCTTTGTAGACTCAGAGAGGTGGCATAGAATGCCCCCAGTTAGGAGAGAAGAAGAATCCATGATTAAACACACAGCGCCAAGAGGAGAGAAAAGGAATGAGGGACAGAGAGATGGAACTGTGAAAATGAAGGAGTGTGATTGACATGTCACTCTTCCTCTAATCACTCTCTTCATCAATCCAGACACAAGCGGAGGGATCTGAGGGGGATGGTTCCAATGAATGCCAAGCACTGTGTCCTCATGGGAGAAGTAGCATGTCTTTTGGGAAAAGCAAACTGCTCTGCTGATTAATGGACACCTATGAAGGGGGCATTTCTATCTGATGGCAGGACCAAATAGGATTGCTTGGCTACTGAAGTGCTAGTGACCGTCAGTCTTGAGATCTAAAGGTGTCCTACTCACATGGAACAGCCGTTAACGAGCAGGCACATGTGGAGTAGACAGGAAACTCTGAGAAAAAAACAGGGGGGAAGCCCGGGCGTTACTACTCACAGGGAATGGTGCGCAGGTACAGGTTATCCCTGATCACCTGCTGGAGCTTGTGGTCCAGCGAACCTTTCTGGAACTGCAGGCTGAGGTAGTGACGCAGGTCTGTATTCAGAACCTTGCCTGTGGAGAGGAGAAACATCTGGGTCAGCACAGTACAATGTCGGAGGGAACACACACCACACACAGGACATTCACGAAACGTAATTTAGACCATCCTCCAACATTCTTAAACAGTTGGGAACTCTAAACGCATAACCACCAGTGGATAAATGAGAAAGATCCATCATCCCTTTCAAAACTATCTGACAGGTACCGGTGACTGTGATGGAAAGCATGCCCCCAGCGAGAGTGTGTGTAGGAGGACAGTTTAGACATTTCTGGGCTGTGTGACAGCATTGTTGTTCGGGGGGGGGCTATAGGCTCCGTTGGTAGAGGAACTGTCATGTGAGACAAAGGTGAAATATTAATTGGCTTGAATCACCAAGTATCCAGATGCATACATGAATAACAGGAGAACATAGCACAATGGCTGGCAGTGTTGCTGCCTTGGAGGAACAACAGAGGTTCAGGCAGATGGAGGACGTTTGGGGGATGTTCTTCATCCTGAAGGAGGAGGGGAATCCAGGCATCCCCTCGGGGGGGACATTCCCGGGGTGTGAACAGGATCCTTCTCTGAGTATCAGCTCAGGCTCCAGCGGTTTGTTATTTAGAAATGTGTGTGAGAGAGAGAGATGCAAGGCGTCTTCCTCAGGGTGGGGAGGATGTGCTTTGACAGGACCCCAGTTATAGTGTTGTTAGCATCAATACCCATTGTTTCTCTGTTTCTCAATAACAGAGTAAGTGATTTCTTGATTAGGTCTCATCGCAACACAGTCTGCTGAGATGTTGTGTGCCCCATATATACAGCAGTCTGTTGGTGGAAAGAATTTTATATAATCATTTAAATTGAAAAACTCTAAGTGTTGAGTCAAGTGTAGTTTTTGTACCAGTTCATAAACCATGTGCCATGGAATTGGTACATCGAAAATCTCTTCCCATTTATTTTGCAACCTGTATGGTGCAGCTGTCAACATTTTTGTCCTTAAATGAAACTGGTATATTTTTCTATTAATTTTATTTTCTATTTATATTCCTTTCAGCCAATTGGTATCTTTAATTTATGGTAGGGAAACAAGTTCCCTACCTTCTCCCTTTTCCACTTGCCTACTCCATTTGTGTCGTAGTGCTGCAAATAGTTGGTTGTAAATTTGGATTGAGCAGATATTCCCATGCATTTTCGTTAACTGCATACAGTGTAAGTCTGAAGTTTACATACACTTTAGCCAAATACATTTAAATTCAGACTTTCACAATTCCTGACATTTAATCCTAGTACGAATTCCCTGTCTTAGGTCAGTTAGGATCACTACTTTATTTTAAGAATGTGAAATGTCAGAATAATAGTAGAGAGAATTACTTATTTCAGCTTTGATTTCTTTCATCACATTCCCAGTGGGTCAGAAGTTTACATACACTCAATCAGTATTTGGTAGCATTGCCTTTAAATTGTTTTAACATAGGGTCAAACGATTCTGGTAGCCTTCCACAAGCTTCCCACAATAAATTGGGTGAATATTGGCCCAATCCTCCTGACAGAGCTGTTGTAACTGAGTCAGGTTTGTAGGCCTCTTTGCTCGCACACGCTTTTTTTCAGTTCTGTCCACACATTTTCTATAGGATTGAGGTCAGGGCTTTGTGATGGCCACTGTAATACCTTAACTTTGTTGTCCTTAAGCCATTTTGCCACAACTTTGGAAGTGTGCTTGGAGTCATTGTCCATTTGGAAGACCCATTTGCGACCAAGCTTTAACTTCCTGACTGATGTCTTGAGATGTTGCTACAATATATCCACATAATTTTCCTACCTCATGATGCCATCTATTTTGTGAAGTGCACCAGTCCCTCTTGCAGCAAAGCACCCCCACAGCATGATGTTGCCACCTCTGTGCTTCACAATTGGGATAGTGTTCTTCGGCTTGCAAGCGTCCCCCTTTTTCCTCCAAACATAACGATTGTCATAATGGCCAAACAGTTCTATTTTTGTTTCATCAGACCCGAGGACATTTCTCCAAAAAGTATGATCTTTGTCCCCATGTGCAGTTGCAAACTGTAGTCTGTCTTTTTTATGGTGGTTTTGGAGCAGTGGCTTCTTCCTTGGTGAGCAGCCTTTCAGGTTACGTCAATATTGGACTCGTTTTACTGTGGATATAGATGCTTTTGTACCTGTTTCCTCCAGCATCTTCACAGGGTCCTTTGCTGTTCATCTGGGATTGATGTGTCATACACAAAGGAGATGTCCTAACCAACTAGCCACAACTATAGTTTGTTAACCCCGCTCCTCCGCTCTCTCCACTGGCTTCCAGTTGAAGCTCGCATCCGCTACAAGACCATGGTGCTTGCCTACGGAGCTGTGAGGGGAACGGCACCGCAGTACCTCCAGGCTCTGATCAGGCCCTACACCCAAACAAGGGCACTGCGTTCATCCACCTCTGGCCTGCTCGCCTCCCTACCACTGAGGAAGTACAGTTCCCGCTCAGCCCAGTCAAAACTGTTCGCTGCTCTGGCCCCCCAATGGTGGAACAAACTCCCTCACGACGCCAGGACAGCGGAGTCAATCACCACCTTCCGGAGACACCTGAAACCCCACCTCTTCAAGGAATACCTAGGATAGGATAAAGCAATCCTTCTCACCCCCCTTAAATGATTTAGATGCACTATTGTAAAGTGGCTGTTCCACTGATGTCAGAAGGTGAATTCACCAATTTGTAAGTCGCTCTGGATAAGAGCGTCTGCTAAATGACTTAAATGTAAATGTAAAAATGGTTGAAAAACGAGTTTTAATGACTCCAACCTAAGTGCATGTAAACTCCTCCATTTCTATGCATAATATCATGAATAAATATAAAACAATATTGAAACATTTAGCAATCCAAATAAAATGTAATATCTTTTGCTCATATGATTTTAAAAATGAACCATCTGGAGTAGGCAATGCCATTAGTAAGTAAGTAAACGGTGATAGGACCAGTTAGTCAATGTAATTATTCCATAAAGAGACAGGTATTTACCTCTCCATGGTTGCAAAATCGTATCTATTTTTGCTAACTTTCTATTGAAATTAATTGTGGTAAGTTCATTTATATTTTTTGTGAATGTGAATACCAAGTATGTCTGCTTCACCTTCTGCCCATTTTATTGGTAAACCACAAGGTAGAGTAAACACAGCATTTTTTAACGATGCAATATGTAATATGGTACACTTGTCATAATTAGGTTTTAATCCAGAGAGGCTAGAAAAGTGATCAAGATCTTCAATCAGACTGTGCAGGGATCCAGATTGTGGACTTTAGAAAAACTAGAGTCATCACCATACATTGACCCATTGAATTTCTAACCCCTTGATGTTCTTGTTGGATCTCATTTTAATAATAGCTAGCATTTCAATGACCATAATAAATAGATATGGAGACAACAGACAGCCTTGTTTTACTCCTCTTAAAAGCTAAATACTTTCTGAGATGTAACCATTGTTTATTATTTTACATCTGGGGTTGCTGTACATAACTTTAACCCATTGTATAAGAGATTCACCAAAATTAAAGTATTCCAGGCATGTATATATAAATTATAATCGTACTTTATCAAACACCTTTTCAAAATCAGCTAAGACCAAACCTGGTATCTTCAATGTTTCATAATGTTCAATTGTTTCAAGTAATTGTTGTATATTATTTCCAATATATCGTCCATGTAAAAAACCTATCTGATCAGAATGAACAATATCTGGTATGACCTTTTTTATTCTATATGCTATGCATTTCGCCAGGATTTTCACATCACAACATTGAAGTGTTAGAGTTTTTAAATGGACTGGATCTTTATACTTACCACCTGGGTCCTGTTTCAGTAGTAATTAAATCAGAGCATCCTGTGAAGTACCTGAAAGTCTACCATTTGTATAAGAGTAATTAAAACATGCTAATAATGGATATTTGAGTACATCAAAAAAGGCCTGATAAACCTCTACTGGTATACCGTCAAGCCCTGGTGTTTTTCCAGACTGAAGATATTTTATTGCCTCAAAAATTGCCTCTTCTGTAAGTTGGCCTTCACACCGGTCTTTCTGTAAATTTGTTAATTTTACATTATTATTAGGAAAGAAATCCTTACAGTTAACATCATTCAGTGAAAATGGAGGAGGATAAAACATTAGCTTAAAATATTTTGCTTCCTCTTTCAAAATATAATTTGGTGAATCATGGATAACACCATCATTTGTAATGAGTTTCTGTAAATTATTTTTGGTGGAATTTCTGTGTTGAATAATCAACAAAACGTTTGTGCATTTCCCCCCATTTTCTATCCAATTTGTTTTATTTTTGTAGTACATTACACTTGATCACTCTTGAATAAGTACCTCCATTTCTTTGTTTTTCCTCTAACCTATTTTGTGCCTCTAGTACAGTTTCCATTACCATCTACCTGCACTGTTACTTCCTCTATTTCCTTTATTAGTCTAATCTCTTTTGACCTAAACTGCTTTTGTTTAAACGATGAGTATTGCATTGAATGGCCACTAAAAGTACATTTGAAAGTGTTCCATACAATAAGGGGTTCTGGTGCACATATGTTGTACAAATAAAGTAAGTTATGAATTATTTTGTTTAAGTTAAGAACAAATTGTCGTCCAATAGGCTTTGATTAATTTTCCAATATCTCCGTCCATGTGGAAATTTTGTAAGAGTTATATGGAGACCAATTAGATGGTGGTCTGATCGCATTCTGTCTCCTATTAATATATCTATTTTTTACTTTTGATTTCAGCAAGAACGAGACGAGGAAGTAATCAAGATGGCTGCTTTAAGCCTCCTCATGTATATCTCCCTAGGTCAGGGTTTTCACCCTCCATATATCAACTAGTTATAATGTATCCATAATTGTTATGATCTCCTTAAGTGCTTGAGGGTGATAGAATGATTTCCTTTACGATCCATTGAGGTACTTAAAACCGTATAATAACCTCCCACCATAATAATAGATTATTTTGTTGCTTGTGAGCTCAATATATTATTATATATATTTTCAAAAAAGTGTGGATCATCATTATTTGCCCTATATAGATTAATTAGAATTTATATTTTTTATATTGAGATGTATTTTTTAAATGTAAAAGGGTGATACCAATTTCTTTAGGATCATATAGGTCTATTCCAATAGAGAACCTAGGCAGGCTTTTAATGATATAATCATTTATCCTAGCCCTATAATACATATATTTATATTTATTAAGTTTTATTTTAAAAGCAAATCATTCTGAATCACATGGGCGAAAATTGTCACACTATATAACAGCTTTTAAGTCATAATACACCCAACCTCTACAATTAGGACAAATCATATTAAACAAACAAAAAACTACCTTGGTATTTCAAATGTACAATCTTCAAATACATAAAAACCATGAAGAATAAAAAGGCCAGCCTTACCCATCCTCACATCCTCTTAAATCAAAACCTGATATTACGTCATACCCATTCTGTATTACCATAAAGTCCACGGTTCCATAATGCATGACTAAAAACAAAACAAAGTCGTTCATGCAACAACAACAACAAAATGTTTTTTTGTAAAAAAAACAATGAATCCATATTTGTACTGTGTAATGTGGTGCAAATACGTATCCGGGACTACTTCAACAGGAGGTAGCTACACTCACAGCCACTTTGTCATCTTCCAGTCCTTGAATATTTGATTATTTACATATAATTTAATCACCACTAGATAAACCTCTGCTTTTCTGCTCAGAGCCTTTTGGAAGTGAGGTACAGGGCACATCGTCTCTCCACTATTTCATGAGGAAATGGTTCATTAATAGAGAATGGGGTGTTCTTCAATTCCCTACCCTGTTGTAACAAGGCAATTTTCCTTTTGTAGTGGGTTAGCATAGCTACGATCAGACGGGGCCTTCCCTCTGCTCTGCCACCCGACACGGTGAGCTCTTTGACAATCAATTGTTTCCACCTGTTCGTCCATCATCTTGAGATTAAGTTTCATGAATAAATACCATTTAAATGTAGTTGTTTTTTTGCATTGGATATATTTACCATATCATACGGAGAGAGAAACATAAACCTTTTACCTTATAAGTAGACATAATTGCAAATGATTAAATCCTTCAAATATAAATATAAAAACGATTTAGTTACGAATTGAACTTTAATTAAATGAGTTGACTCACACATGGGAAGAAATCACTGAACAACAAAATAAAGGGAATATTGAATGATCCCTAACGATCCATCGCATCTCCCAAAAACGTTAGTCTAAAAACTAAACTTTGGTTGTCTTCCTCTCAGGCTTCTGTGTCTTCTCCCTGGACCTCCTCAGTGTCCACCTCTTGAACATGAGACTCCGAGGCCTCATCTTCACCCATCACTTTCAACCTTGTTGAGGATGGCTCGTTGTCAGGTTCAAAAAGCCTCACATTTTCCCGGATGGCCATCAATTGTTCATCCTTTGTAATGGTCAGCCTGTAGTGTGCTTTGGTGTGTGTGGGCCAGTTGCACTCTGAGGCGGCTGACGTTGGTGGGAGTTGGAGGATGATGGAGCCAACAGGGGAAAGACTCTCAGATCCACAAAGTCCCTTCCACCAGGTGGCTGATGAGATATGTTGGCACGACTGCCATATTGCATCTCCATCCCAAAGCCCTTCCTTGGAAGTGTACTTCGCCAGACTGCCAAGAACCTTGCCCTCATCCAGGCCAGTGGCGAGACATGGTAGTGATGACACCATAGGCCTTGTTGATCTATACACTAGACAGGATGCTCTTGCCACCCATACTTAAGTTCCAACATGTACGCTGCAGCGTGATGGGCTTCAGGCAGAAGTCTTCACGCTTTTGGGTGTATTTCAGAATTGCAGTTTCCTCTCCTTGGAGCATCAGTGAAGTGGGCAGGGCAGTACAGATTTCTTCTTACATCTGCAAGCAGAGTCTGAACATCGTGACAGGATGGCATTGTCTCCCCAATCCGTGTAATGGTTACCGCTATAGGTTTCAGGAGTTTCAGGCTGCTTACCACTCTCTCCAAAATGCATCATCCAGGAGGATCCTCTTTGATGGGGCTGTCCATCGGCAGACTGTGATATGGCAATTTCTTGGAGAGACTCCTTCCCCTCCAGGAGACCTGTCAAACATGATAACACCACCACCCCAATGGGTGTTGCTGGGAAGCTTCAATGTGGTGTTCTTATTCTTCTCACTTTGCTGCTATAACTTGATGACCCTTCAGATACATAACCATTTCCTTGGCTCTTTGTAGAGTGTATCCATTGTTTTCAGTGCCATGATGTCCTTGAGGAGCAGATTCAGTGCATGAGCAGCACAGCCAATGGGTGTGATGTGAGAGGGTAGACTCCTCCACTTTGTATTCGCTAACATGTTCGGAGCATTGTCTGTCACCAGTGCAAATATCTTCTGTGATCCAAGGTCATTGATGACTGCCTTCAGCTCATCTTTGCAATGTAGAGACTGGTGTGTCTGTTGTCCCTTCTGTCTGTGCTCTTTTAGAATACTGGTTGAGGGGTGGAGATGATGTAGTTAACTATTCTCTGCCCACGAAAATTCGACCACCCATCAGAAATGATTGCAATACAGTCTAGCTTTCTCTATGATTTGCTTGACCTTCACTTGAACTCTGTTGAACTCTGCATCCAGTAAATGAGTAGATAAAGCATGTCTGGTTGGAGGGGTGTGTGCTGGGTGAAGAACATTCAGCAATCTCTCCCAATACACATTGCCTGTGAGCATCAGAGGTGATTCAGTTGCATTCACAGCTCAAGAAGAGCGTTCCTCCATTGAGTCAAAAAACCTGATTCCAGGAGGACCATGAGCTGTCGCTATCGATAAGGTGTCTGATTCCAGGAGGACCATGAGCTGTCGCTATCGATAAGGTGTCTGATTCCAGGAGGACCATGAGCTGTCGCTATCGATAAGGTGTCTGATTCCAGGAGGACCATGAGCTGTCGCTATCGATAAGGTGTCTGATTCCAGGAGGACCATGAGCTGTCGCTATCGATAAGGTGTCTGATTCCAGGAGGACCATGAGCTGTCGCTATCGATAAGGTGTCTGATTCCAGGAGGACCATGAGCTGTCGCTATCGATAAGGTGTCTGATTCCAGGAGGACCATGAGCTGTCGCTATCGATAAGGTGTCTGATTCCAGGAGGACCATGAGCTGTCGCTATCGATAAGGTGTCTGATTCCAGGAGGACCATGAGCTGTCGCTATCGATAAGGTGTCTGATTCCAGGAGGACCATGAGCTGTCGCTATCGATAAGGTGTCTGATTCCAGGAGGACCATGAGCTGTCGCTATCGATAAGGTGTCTGATTCCAGGAGGACCATGAGCTGTCGCTATCGATAAGGTGTCTGATTCCAGGAGGACCATGAGCTGTCGCTATCGATAAGGTGTCTGATTCCAGGAGGACCATGAGCTGTCGCTATCGATAAGGTGTCTGATTCCAGGAGGACCATGAGCTGTCGCTATCGATAAGGTGTCTGATTCCAGGAGGACCATGAGCTGTCGCTATCGATAAGGTGTCTGATTCCAGGAGGACCATGAGCTGTCGCTATCGATAAGGTGTCTGATTCCAGGAGGACCATGAGCTGTCGCTATCGATAAGGTGTCTGATTCCAGGAGGACCATGAGCTGTCGCTATCGATAAGGTGTTTGATTCCAGGAGGACCATGAGCTGTCGCTATCGATAAGGTGTCTGATTCCAGGAGGACCATAAGCTGTCGCTATCGATAAGGTGTCTGATTCCAGGAGGACCATGAGCTGTCGCTATCGATAAGGTGTCTGATTAATCATTTTCACCTCAAATAGAAGTAGAGGGACTTTTGTCAGAGGTTGCTTGTTGTGTGCGCTGAGTGAACATTATGCACTTGGCCAGATTATTCTGCATCTTTATTGCATTCTTCACATATGATTTGGCACAGTATTTGCAAATGTACACAGCTTTTCCTTCTACATTAGCTGCCGTGAAATGTATCCACACATCAGATAGTGCCCGTGGCATTTTCCTGTAAAGATTAGAAAAAAATGAGTAAAAAACAAACAAATACAATTCCCTGTACAGATAAATAGTTAAGCAGTTAGATTAAACAACTCCTTTGTAAGATAAATGTTTTAGAATGGGCAGGTGGCCTACAGGTTAGAGCGTTGGGCCAGTAACTGAAGGTTGCTGGATCAAATCCCTAAGCTGACAAGGTAAAAATCTGTCATTCTTCCCCTGAACAAGGCAGTTAACCCACTGTTCACTGGTAGGCCATCATTGTAAATAAGAATTTGTTCTTAACTGACTTGCCTAGTTAAATAAAAAAAGACAAAATTGAAACCACTCCTCAGTTAGCAGGCTCAGCTAAAACCCACATGGTAGCAAAAACTAACGAGCAGAAATTGTTAACAAGTTAGAAATGCTTTAAACACTCTTTGCTGTAGGCTACTATTTAACAAAAAATCATATAAAATATATTCACTCCACCCAGTATTGTAATCAAAACTTACCAGAAAGCATGTAGTCCTTGGCTCAGACAGTGTAGTAGAATCATTAGCATCTCATTAGTGTTCAAAATCTTGATAATCAGCTGTACATGTGATGGACTATCCCCAATCCATTGAAATGGGGATAGTTTAACCAAAATATGCCACAAGACCTAGAATTGCCTTGTGTGTCCCACAAAAAAAGTTCACTGTTATAAGCTAACTTTTTTGATGAATTTAAGCAAAATTTCCCAAATTCCCAGGCTTAACTTCCCATGGAAAATTTCCGGAAAAGTTCCAGAAATGTACCATAAAGTTTCCGACCTTTGCAACCCTAGTATTGAGTATGAATGTTATTTTCTTAGTATGAATGGTATTTTACTCAAGTTGAACCAGTTCAGTTATGGCTGCAGTAGGAAGGTCTATGGCCAAAAGAAACAAGCCTCTTTACACATTGTGTAAGTCGATGGACATTTTAGTGAGGAATGTAGGTCAGGGAAAGAAAAGCATTGAACTGGTAAACCTCAGGCCTGTGGTCCCATGTTCCCAGAAAACTATTCTATGCATTATGAGTTATGGAAGCACATTACACACACATAAACACAGCTGAGAGACTATACCCCCATTCCCAAAGTCAGGTCTGCTCTGTTCCCATGTTAGGTGACCAGGGAGGTCTTTACTACAACCCCCCAGGAATGTGTCCTGGCTCCATTTCCACCCACCCACCCACCCACCCACCCACCCCCACACACACACACACACACACACACACACACACACACACACACACACACACACACACAGGCACACACAGGGAGGGTTAAGTATGGACAATGGAGGGTGCTGATTGTTGTAATTAAACTAGGACTGAGTAATCTCACTCTCTCTGACAGGGCAGTCTCTGCCTGACTGTAAGGTGGCGTTAGCTTGCACTGTCATATCTCTGGAGAGCGTACGTGCGTGCACGCACACACACACATACAGCATCCCGCTACGCTGTGAGGCAGCTAGCATATCGCTGGACAGCCAGGCTCCTATGGAACACAATGGGCTCCTTTGTGTCTCGTCACCTGGGCATTAGAGTGGTGGGGGGTGAGACGGCAATCATAAAAAACTGGGGGAGAGTTAAAGCGAGAGAGAGAGAATGATGAGGCAATCACACATGGGATTGCTGTCTCCATCCCTCTTACTGTCTCCCTCTCTCCCTCCACTGTCTCCCTCCATCCCTCCACTGTCTCCCTCCATCCCTCCACTGTCTCGTCTACTCAGATCCATCAGACAGCAGATAAAGACTGAGTCCTTAAAACGCTGGCATTAGCCCTGAGGCTTCAATTTAGTTAAATGTCTGCATTTACAGCGATAGGAGAGGTGAAATTAGAAATGGGCGAAGCAGTTTGATAAATCCCCCCCTCATCTATTCTAAAGGCACACCTGTACTAAACAACAATCAAATTAGAGCACTGATTTCCAAAACACAGTAAATCCTCTATAAATGAGCATGGAATGCAGAGGTGTTACAGGGAGAGGCTGCCACCACAGGGTCTTTAATGAGGCCCTTCCATGTTAGTGGCCAAGCCCTGGTGCTATCTAATTAGCACATCATTAAGACCGCTTGGATTCCCAGGGTCACTGAATAGATGTCCACTGTCTTCTCCCTGTGTAACTGACTGACTGACTGACTGACTGACTGACTGACTGCACATAAGCAACCCTATATTTCTGTACCCTTCCCCAAAATGATCCCTGCAAAAATGTCTACTAACGTCCCTCGACCAATGATGTCACACACACACACACTGTAGACCTTGGTCGAGGCTGTATATCAATGTAGGAAGAGACCGTGTAATTAGACTGGCTCGGCAGTCTCTAACTGTGTGAAGTCAATTAGCTGGTATGGAGAAGCACATGAGCAATGGAGAATAATTACAGAATGGAGGTCGCCACCAAAGCAGCACAGCAAATCCCCAACCACCCCCTCCTCCTTCCCATGGGGCTAGAAGTTCCAATTAAAGAATTGCCCTCTCAAAGCAGGGTTCAGTTTGCACATGGCAGAGAAGAGGTTCATCTCATGGAGCAGAGCTGGCTCATGCCAATGACCAAGGTCCCGTGGGAAACACAGATCTAACATTAGCAAGGGGAGGGATGTTCTTCACAGATGAGTTTACTCTTACAAAACTGGACCAGATCCTCTGAGCTCAGAACACTGTCACAGACTTCAGAGCATATAGGCTGCAGTGTGATGGTGCCAGATGGGAAAATACTGGCATGGACTTGGGGTCATGAGATTGATACAGTATAGTGAGTCTGGTTTCAATGCGGTGTAGAACCTTGGTCTTCTTTTAGCTTGACTGAACTCTTTAGCTCAAGTGAAAAGGACCTCTACTTACAGCACAGGATCTCAGCTTGTCATAGATTCCAAAGGGAATTGTCCCCAGAGTAATTATGCAAATGATCTTCTTACTGCTATGAGAGACAGATTCTCTCACATACTAAATAATCAGCGAGGGAGGC
Organism: Oncorhynchus masou masou; assembly: GCF_036934945.1. NCBI lineage: Eukaryota > Metazoa > Chordata > Actinopteri > Salmoniformes > Salmonidae > Oncorhynchus > Oncorhynchus masou. Next base: position 6,656 of record NW_027011903.1, on the reverse strand, counting down.
GTCTATTTAGCTGGTGCTTTAGTTAGAACACATACGTTAATGTTTAATCCTAGTATTCTAAGTTTTAATAGCAGAAGTGATAATCATCATCACCCTTAGCAATGGAAACATACGGCATCTCCTTAGTGCTTAGCAGTTAGCATCCACTATCATTAACTGATGGATGCTTAGCAGTTAGCATCCACTAATACACTGATGGATTCTTAGCAGTTAGCATTCACTAATACACTGATGGATGCTTAGCAGTTAGCATCCACTAATACACTGATGGATGCTTAGCAGTTAGCATCCACTAATACACTGATGGATTCTTAGCAGTTAGCATCCACTAATACACTGATGGATTCTTAGCAGTTAGCATTCACTAATACACTGATGGATACTTAGCAGTTAGCATCCACTAATACACTGATGGATACTTAGCAGTTAGCATTCATTAATACACTGACGGCGATGGATGACTAGCATCATAGCCTGTTACTTTCAGCATCCACTAATACAGTGTTTCCCAACTGATTCAAGTGTCAAGTTTTATTTGTCACAAGTACAGTGAAATACTTAACTTGCAAGTCCTACCCAACAGTGCAGTATTCAATATCAAAAGTATAAATAATCCAAAAATAAATGCTAAAAACTTGTCAACTAATCAATGAGTTGAATCATCTGAGTTTTTCCAGGGTTACTAGCTAGCTTGTTATTGCTGGCTTCCCTCCCTGTGTAACACTGAACAGACATCATGAAGCTATGCTTCAATTGGTTTAATACTGTTATTATCTAGGCTGTCTATGGTGGACACCGAGCTCCTCTCCCCTCTCGCTAGTTATTAGTTGGTTGCTGTGTAGACGATAACATTGGGAGCAGCAAGGCGACTCAATGTGTGTGGTTGTCTTCTTCGTGATGTGATATTTGCCCAGAGACAGAGCTCGTTTGGGGATGTGAGCTTTGTTTTGAGTTTTTTAGAGCTCCTGTACTCTAATCCACCTGGCTTCACTGGTGTAGCTTTTTAAATGAAACAACGACTGGTGGACTAGGAAAAACAAACAAGATGTTGTTGTTTGTGAGGAGGGTTGAGGTGGATTTCATGACCAGGCTGTTGTCGGGTTCAAATCCCAGAAGTGTCTTTGAGTGAGATGCCGAGACCCTGAACAAAAGGTTGAAAAATAAGCCAAGGTACTGGGTGGGCCTGGATGGAGTGGAGTGTCCCTGTGTCCCTTTGAGAGGACAGGGTGAACTGAACGCTGAGAGGTGAAGAAACAGTAACTGCCCACGCCAGGTCATACTGGCACAGATCAGCATTGGCCATAAGGAGCAGAGCAGAGGACCCATGTTGCCTGGCGATGGTGACATTTACCCCTAAAAACACACCTCAGCTTCCTTCCTGATCCATTCAGGATCAGAATAAGTCAACAGAAGAGACCAGAATCACAATGGGGTCTCTCTCTATACTTCACCCTTTACCGTTCTCACTCCCTCTACCTTTCTCACTCCCTCTCTACCGTTCTCACTCCCTCTACCTTTCTCACTCCCTCTCTACCGTTCTCACTCCCTCTACCGTTCTCACTCCCTCTACCTTTCTCACTCCCTCTACCGTTCTCACTCCCTCTACCGTTCTCACTCCCTCTCTACCGTTCTCACTCCCTCTCTACCTTTCTCACTCCCTCTCTACCGTTCTCACTCCCTCTACCGTTCTCACTCCCTCTACCGTTCTCACTCCCTCTCCACCTTTCTCACTCCCTCTCCACCTTTCTCACTCCCTCTACCGTTCTCACTCCCTCTACCGTTCTCACTCCCTCTCTACCTTTCTCACTCCCTCTACCGTTCTCACTCCCTCTCTACCTTTCTCACTCCCTCTACCGTTCTCACTCCCTCTCTACCTTTCTCACTCCCTCTCTACCTTTCTCACTCCCTCTACCGTTCTCACTCCCTCTACCGTTCTCACTCCCTCTACCGTTCTCACTCCCTCTACCTTTCTCACTCCCCTCTCTACCGTTCTCACTCCCTCTCTACCTTTCTCACTCCCTCTCTACCTTTCTCACTCCCTCTCTACCGTTCTCACTCCCTCTCTACCGTTCTCACTCCCTCTACCGTTCTCACTCTCTCCACCTTTCTCACTCCCTCTCCACCTTTCTCACTCCTCTCCACCTTTCTCACTCCCTCTACCGTTCTCACTCCCTCTACCGTTCTCACTCCCTCTCTACCTTCTCACTCCCTCTACCGTTCTCACTCCCTCTCTACCGTTCTCACTCCCTCTCTACCTTTCTCACTCCCTCTCTACCGTTCTAACTCCCTCTCTACCTTTCTCACTCCCTCTCTACCTTTCTCACTCCCTCTCTACCGTTCTCACTCCCTCTCTACCGTTCTCACTCCCTCTCCACCTTTCTCACTCCCTCTCTACCGTTCTCACTCCCTCTCTACCTTTCTCACTCCCTCTACCGTTCTCACTCCCTCTCTACCTTTCTAACTCCCTCTCTACCGTTCTCACTCCCTCTCTACCGTTCTCACTCCCTCTCTACCGTTCTCACTCCCTCTACCGTTCTCACTCCCTCTACCGTTCTCACTCCCTCTACCGTTCTCACTCCCTCTCTACCTTTCTCACTCCCTCTACCGTTCTCACTCCCTCTACCGTTCTCACTCCCTCTCTACCGTTCTCACTCCCTCTCTACCTTTCTCACTCCCTCTCTACCTTTCTCACTCCCTCTCTACCGTTCTCACTCCCTCTCTACCTTTCTCACTCCCTCTCTACCTTTCTCACTCCCTCTCTACCGTTCTCACTCCCTCTATACCGTTCTCACTCCCTCTCCACCTTTCTCACTCCCTCTCTACCCGTTCTCACTCCCTCTCTACCGTTCTCACTCCCTCTACCGTTCTCACTCCCTCTACCGTTCTCACTCCCTCTCTACCTTTCTAACTCCCTCTCTACCGTTCTCACTCCCTCTCTACCGTTCTCACTCCCTCTCTACCTTTCTCACTCCCTCTCTACCGTTCTCACTCCCCTCTCTACCTTTCTCACTCCCTCTCTACCTTTCTCACTCCTCTCTACCGTTCTCACTCCCTCTCTACCGTTCTCACTCCCTCTCCACCTTTCTCACTCCCTCTCTCTACCGTTCTCACTCCCTCTCCACCTTTCTCACTCCCTCTCTACCTTTCTCACTCCCTCTCTACCTTTCTCACTCCCTCTCTACCATTCTCACTCCCTCTACCTTTCTCACTCCCTCTACCTTTCTCACTCCCTCTCTACCCTTTCTCACTCCCTCTCTACCGTTCTCACTCCCTCTCTACCGTTCTCACTCCCTCTCCACCTTTCTCACTCCCTCTCTACCGTTCTCACTCCCTCTCTACCGTTCTCACTCCCTCTCTACCGTTCTCACTCCCTCTCTACCGTTCTCACTCCCTCTCTACCGTTCTCACTCCCTCTCTACCGTTCTCACTCCCTCTCTACCTTTCTCACTCCCTCTCTACCGTTCTCACTCCCTCTACCTTTCTCACTCCCTCTACCTTTCTCACTCCCTCTCTACCTTTCTCACTCCCTCTCTACCGTTCTCACTCCCTCTCTACCGTTCTCACTCCCTCTCCACCTTTCTCACTCCCTCTCTACCGTTCTCACTCCCTCTCTACCGTTCTCACTCCCTCTCTACCGTTCTCACTCCCTCTCTACCGTTCTCACTCCCTCTCTACCGTTCTCACTCCCTCTCTCACCGTTCTCACTCCCTCTCTACCGTTCTCACTCCCTCTCTTCCGTTCTCACTCCCTCTCTACCTTTCTCACTCCCTCTCTACCTTTCTCACTCCCTCTACCGTTCTCACTCCCTCTCCACCTTTCTCACTCCCTCTCCACCTTTCTCACTCCCTCTACCTTTCTCACTCCCTCTACCTTTCTCACTCCCTCTCTACCGTTCTCACTCCCTCTCTACCGTTCTCACTCCCTCTCTACCGTTCTCACTCCCTCTCTACCGTTCTCACTCCCTCTCTACCTTTCTCACTCCCTCTCTACCTTTCTCACTCCCTCTCTACCGTTCTCACTCCCTCTCTACCGTTCTCACTCCCTCTCCACCTTTCTCACTCCCTCTCCACCTTTCTCACTCCCTCTCTACCTTTCTCACTCCTCTCTACCGTTCTCACTCCCTCTCTACCGTTCTCACTCCCTCTCTACCGTTCTCACTCCCTCTCCACCTTTCTCACTCCCTCTCTACCCGTTCTCCTCTCTCTACCGTTCTCACTCCCTCTCTACCGTTCTCACTCCCTCTCTACCGTTCTCACTCCCTCTCTACCGTTCTCACTCCCTCTCTACCTTTCTCACTCCCTCTCTACCGTTCTCACTCCCTCTCTACCGTTCTCACTCCCTCTCCACCTTTCTCACTCCCTCTCTACCGTTCTCACTCCCTCTCTACCGTTCTCACTCCCTCTACCGTTCTCACTCCCTCTACCGTTCTCACTCCCTCTCTACCTTTCTAACTCCCTCTCTACCGTTCTCACTCCCTCTCTATCGTTCTCACTCCCTCTCTACCTTTCTCACTCCCTCTCTACCCGTTCTCACTCCCTCTCTACCTTTCTCACTCCCTCTCTACCTTTCTCACTCCCTCTCTACCGTTCTCACTCCTCTCTACCGTTCTCACTCCCTCTCTACCGTTCTCACTCCCCTCTCTACCGTTCTCACTCCTCTCTCTACCGTTCTCACTCCCTCTCTACCGTTCTCACTCCCTCTCTACCGTTCTACTCCTCTCTACCGTTCTCACTCCCTCTCTACCGTTCTCACTCCCTCTCTACCGTTCTCACTCCCTCTCTACCGTTCTCACTCCCTCTCTACCTTTCTCACTCCCTCTACCGTTCTCACTCCCTCTCCACCTTTCTCACTCCCTCTCCACCTTTCTCACTCCCTCTACCTTTCTCACTCCCTCTCTACCGTTCTCACTCCCTCTCTACCGTTCTCCACTCCCCTCTCTACCGTTCTCACTCCCTCTCTACCGTTCTCACTCCCTCTCTACCTTTCTCACTCCCTCTCTACCTTTCTCACTCCCTCTCTACCGTTCTCACTCCCTCTCTACCGTTCTCACTCCCTCTCCACCTTTCTCACTCCCTCTCCACCTTTCTCACTCCCTCTCTACCGTTCTCACTCCCTCTCTACCGTTCTCACTCCCTCTCTACCGTTCTCACTCCCTCTCTACCGTTCTCACTCCCTCTCCACCTTTCTCACTCCCTCTCTACCGTTCTCACTCCCCTCTCTACCGTTCTCACTCCCTCTCTACCGTTCTCACTCCCTCTCTACCGTTCTCACTCCCTCTCTACCGTTCTCACTCCCTCTCTACCGTTCTCACTCCCTCTCTACCGTTCTCACTCCCTCTCTACCGTTCTCACTCCCTCTCTACCGTTCTCACTCCCTCTCTACCGTTCTCACTCCTCTCTACCGTTCTCACTCCCTCTCTACCGTTCTCACTCCCTCTCTACCTTTCTCACTCCCTCTACCGTTCTCACTCCCTCTCCACCTTTCTCACTCCCTCTACCTTTCTCACTCCCTCTCTACCTTTCTCACTCCCCTCTCTACCGTTCTCACTCCCTCTCTACCGTTCTCACTCCCTCTCCACCTTTCTCACTCCCTCTCTACCGTTCTCACTCCCTCTCTACCGTTCTCACTTCCTCTCTACCGTTCTCACTCCCTCTCTACCGTTCTCACTCCCTCTACCGTTCTCACTCCTCTCTACCGTTCTCACTCCCTCTCCACCTTTCTCACTCCCTCTCCACCTTTCTCACTCCCTCTACCTTTCTCACTCCCTCTCTACCGTTCTCACTCCCTCTCTACCGTTCTCACTCCCTCTCTACCGTTCTCACTCCCTCTCTACCTTTCTCACTCCCTCTCTACCTTTCTCACTCCCCTCTCTACCGTTCTCACTCCCTCTCTACCGTTCTCACTCCCTCTCCACCGTTCTCACTCCCTCTCCACCTTTCTCACTCCCCTCTCTACCTTTCTCACTCCCTCTCTACCGTTCTCACTCCCTCTCTACCGTTCTCACTCCCTCTCTACCGTTCTCACTCCCTCTCCACCGTTCTCACTCCCTCTCTACCGTTCTCACTCCCTCTCTACCGTTCTCACTCCCTCTCTACCGTTCTCACTCCCTCTCTACCGTTCTCACTCCTCTCTACCGTTCTCACTCCCTCTCTACCGTTCTCACTCCCTCTCTACCGTTCTCACTCCTCTCTACCGTTCTCACTCCTCTCTACCGTTCTCACTCCCTCTCTACCGTTCTCACTCCCTCTCTACCGTTCACTCACTCTCTACCGTTCTCACTCCCTCTCTACCGTTCTCACTCCCTCTCTACCGTTCTCACTCCCTCTCTCACCTTTCTCACTCCCTCTCTACCGTTCTCACTCCCTCTCCACCTTTCTCACTCTCTCTACCTTTCTCACTCCTCTCTACCTGTTCTCACTCCCCTCTCTACCGTTCTCACTCCCTCTCTACCGTTCTCACTCCCTCTCCACCTTTCTCACTCCCTCTCTACCGTTCTCACTCCTCTCTACCGTTCTCACTCCCTCTCCACCGTTTCTCACTCCCTCTCTACCGTTCCTCACTCCCTCTACCGTTTCTCACTCCCTCTCTACCGTTCTCACTCCTCTCTACCGTTCTCACTCCCTCTCTACCTTTCTCACTCCCTCTCTACCGTTCTC